>NW_020954590.1:57162415-57404446 GCF_900497805.2 Vombatus ursinus
TGTGTGTGTGTGTGTGTGTGTGTGTGTGTGTGTGTGTGTGTGTGTGTACACAAAAGAATTTTGAATATAATCTGGACTGGACCAGTCTCTAACCTGTGGATGGCTGGAGCCAAACAAAGCAGACCAGAGACAGGTGAGTGAGGAATCAAAGAGTAGTTTAATGTCAGAATGAAGAAAATGCTTACAAAGCAGAAGTCCACCTTCTAGAGAAGGAGGGCTTACTTGCTTATGGCAGGGCTAGAGTTTTTAAGCATGAAAATCAAAAAGGGTTGGACCACAACACAGTCATTCTTAGATCTTGAGTAAATAGTTCCCCTGGCAGGACCATGCATGCAAACATTTTTGGGGACAATACAAGCATTCTTGGATCCTGTGGGAACAGTCACCAAGTTATTAGAACCATTGAGCCTTGTGTGACTCAAGACATTAGAGTCATTGAGCCTTGTCATCATTCAGTGGGGTACAGAACCAGAGTTATCATGGTGGGAACAGGAATGCAACACCTGGTTTGGTTCACTTAGCAGTTGTAAGTACAAGGATTGTTAGCATGTCAGGAGTTGTGATTGGTCACTTTCTGCTGCAGCATGTCAGCTGCAGCCCCTGTTTTCAGGTCAAGATCCCCTGGGAAATAGGAAAGCTCCAACAAATCTAAATAGTTTGTATAACTGATGGGGTTGGGGTCTGAGCCCCAGAAAGGAAAAACTCTGCCCCCAGACCACTTCCCACCCTTGGTCCCACCTAGGCTCAATTTCCCACCCTTGGTAATTCTATTACCTCATGGACTCTATACTTTCCCACATGGCCAAATCTCTGGCCAGCTATAGTCCCATCAACTGGTGTTTCATTGTGGCCTCACCCAATCTCCCCTCCATTGTCTTGCTTCCCTATGGCCCCTGGCCATTTCCCACACTTAATCCTAGCTAGGCTCCATTGTCCAGGTCCCAGGAGTTCTGTTCACCCCAGTTTACTGGCCACTCCCATCCAGATTTCCTTAGACCCCTCCTCCAGTCACCCCAAACTACTTGGCCACTCCTAGATCCCTCCTACAGTCTTTCTGTATATAAGGTCCATCTTGTCTCCATTAAGATGCTTAGATTCTTAAAATCTAACCATGGTTTAGATTCTTATAATCTAGCCACTGCTTACCCATGTTCAGACTTCTTAAGAGTCTGCCCAATATGATGGATGTTCTAATAAACCTTGTCTTTGGCTGAAAGAAGACTTGGGTCTAATTCTTTCGGGCAGGACCTGCATGTTGTGATTTTGGGGTCCCAGCACCCCTGAACCCCTAAACCGCATCATAACCATTACACATAATATGAAAATCATAAATCTTAATTCTGTGACTGAGATCATCCAGAGGGGTGAGCGCAAAGGATTGTTGTTATGATAAGCTCAAGGCACAGCTTGCTTGCTGGGCCTTAGTTCTGGAAAACAGGATGTCTCCTAATATCTTGACTCTCTCCTTCTCTATACACACACACACACACACACACACACACACATATATGTATGTATACACACATATACATATATGTATATATACATATATATATCATATTTATATCTATAGTAACTATTTGGACAGAAGTTCTAATTTTAGAAAGTCTAATTTAATATATTAGAGTAATTAGAATATATCTAGATACATAAATATCTTAAACCTACATACATATCTTAAGTTAGAACTTCTCTCTACAAATTTACTAATGATCTCTTAAGGGATCGATCTGTATTACCCCTCTTGGTTAATACACAAAAGCAATTTAATATTGTACTGTCTAAAGACCAGTTTTATGTCACCCACATTTTTTTTTGAGGGGGTGATGGCCATCTGTGATTTCACTGATATAGGGAATTGTCAATGAGAAAATTTCTTCTGCCAATGCAGATAACTATCTGCTTTTCAATTTGTAGTCTTTGAGAGCAGTGTGGTAAACTGAGAGTTAAGTGATTTGTTTAGGGTCACACAGCCAAGTATGTTACAGAAGTGAGACTTAAATTCAGATCTTCTTTTTCTGAGATTGGCTCTCTGGCCACTATTGTGTGCTGCCTCTCATGCCATTTAAATAGCATGCTTTTTAGAACCATCTACCATAATATCATGGTTGAAATTTCTACCAGCTGAGTGATGCCTCCAAATTGACACATTGCCCAAGAATGTAATGTTCAGATTTGAATAAATTCATTGAGAGATGTAACACACCAACTGTGATGTTTAAAAAGTTCAAGAGACTGGGTAATTAATCATTTTATTAATAATGCTAGCATATTACCAATAAAATGGGTCTGTGACACTGATGAATCATGGCAGTGGGCTCACAATTTATATGCCCTTGGAAGAGTCAGTGTTCTTGATGGTAGCAACCAACTCTGATTGGTTAATAATTAATGAGAAAGAATGAATATTACAAGTGGTGGACCTATTCTAATGAGGGACTATGGGAATATAATTCTGATCATGTCATTTACTTCCAAATCACCCTCAGCCTCAGGGAAATCTAGACAAAGGACCTATATCACCCAGGCTAGCCTGAGCAGAAGACAGTGGGCTGGGAGTTTCCTTGTAAGGTTGGGTGGGGTAGCAATACCTAAATTGAGGAGAAGGTTAATCCAATCTGTTATCTTTAGTCCTGTCCTTCAGAGCTGAGCCTTGAAATGAGAACTTCAGAAAAAGAGGGAGAACTCTGATCTCCCCAAATCATTGATTATTAATGATCATTACTCTCACAACACATTAAGCCATTAGTCTGGATTCATTTATCAGTTCCATAGGACACATGAGAACCCCTAGGTTATAGAAATAAGGCAAAATGGGGTAGATACATTTGGATGATGAGAAAGGATCTGGCAGGGCCATAAGTACAAGGTGCTTCCTAGACAGGGAAGGACTGGGTAAAACACTGCAGTAGGGCACTCTGGATAGCTAGCATGTAGAGGGGGCAAAAGGGAGAAGGTATACCCCAAAAGTGGAGATGCAAGTACTGAGGACAAATGGCAGTTTCTTGTTATTGTGCAGAGGGCTTAGAGATAAAATACATTAGTTTAAATGTCAGCTCTGCCATTTACAAGTCAGATGGTCTTAGACAACTCCTTGCTTCTCTCAATCTAAATTTAAAAAACAACATTTTATCCTATATGAAATGTGGATAGGGATATTTGTACTACCAACCTAACAGTGTTACTGCGAAGAAAGTAATATATACACAGTCATTGCAAATGTGTTATTATTTTTCTAGTCCTTACTTTCCAAGGCCAATTACCATCTTTCACCCGCCCTCACAGTTTGCCCTGGGTTCATTGTTTTGGGGTTACCAGTCTCCTCAATGAGGAAACTAGGTGCCCAGTGCTTCAGTCCTGCCTCTACCTCAGATTCCTTAGCAACAATCCTATTTTTGGCTTTAGTCTAAGAGGTCCTCCTCAGTGAGGGAGTGGGGAGGAGGAGAAGAGGAGAGAAAATTGGAAGGAAGACGAAGGAAGGAGAGAGAGAAGAAAAAGGTACAACAAATGTGAATCGAATATGAAACAGCCAGTTCTAATCCTAGACAGGAAAAGGGATGACATTTATTTTTTTAAAAAAATCATAAAATGAGTAGAAGCAGTTGAGAAGCTAGCTTTGTTGGAACATTTGTAACAGCTGTTCATTAGCAATTTCCTGCACCAGGTACATCCTTATCAAAGGCATGTGGGCTTTTTTCTTCCCAGTGGTTTCTCTCTCTGTGGGCAACTCTTTATCTCTTATCGAGTAAATCATGGTCTCTGCCAATGTAGTTGTTACTACCACAATTGTTCCTATGGCCAATTCCCTGATGATTGGTACCCAGGAAGAAAAAGGCATCAGCTGCCTTTCAAGATTTCCCAAGGCCCAATAGGGAAGGAAAGAAGATACAAACAGGAAGTAGCTCCATTCCAGATATAGATTTGCTTAGGAAACCATACATTCAAGAGCCAACCAAGTGGGGAAAATTAGGTCCCACTCTACTGGTCCTCTGGAGCTTAGAGAATCCATATACCCATTGACTCACAAACAGTCTGTGGTGGGAGGGTTGGTGGGGGCAGGGGGAGAAGGGGAGAGGGAGTTGTTCCTTTAGTATATTCCCAGAGTTCCACCCTATCAGCCAATTAAACAAGTCCTCATTGCCAACTGGAAAGGTTCCTCTCATAGGCATTCCCAAGAGGGTATCTACAGTATTATTGTTATTACTCACATGAAATAATATCTATAGAGTGCTTAGCAAGTGCCTGGAACATTATAGGTAACTAATTAATGCTTGTTCCATTCAACAGCCCACCCTCTCCATACCAAGAGCTGCACCTATTCTAGAATAAAATAAAATGTAAAATGTAGACTAAAACTTATATCATTGTGAAAAAATGTAAATCATAGTAGCAAATATGTTGAGTAGCTGCTCATATAGTTAGCATCATATGAAAGATTCAAAAAAAGTATGATATATGACTCCTGCTCTAAAAGATTGTGGGATTTTTAAAGAGATTATTGAATTGAGTTTTCTTCTACAACAAATAAGACCTAAGGTTATACAGACAGAAAATAACAGAACTTCAGATTTAGAAAGGATTTCACAGGTAGTCTTGTCCAGTGCATACCTGAACAAAAAATCCTCTCTCAAGCATGCCTGATGGTCATTTCACCCTTTGCTTGGAGACCCACAGTGAGGGCAACTTACCACTTCCTGAGTTAAGATTTAAACTCAGGTCTTCTAATTCCAGATTTAGTACTTTTTACCATCCTCCTACTTCTGGCACTGAAGTGAACATCCACAGATTACTTTTTTGCTCTGGAGATGAGATAAACCACATGAAAAAATAACAAACAATACATAATTCGAAAAGACAGCATATAATTAAATGCTAAATTGCGCTGTCCAGACTATACATATGTACTTAGAGTTCAGATAAGAGGTAGATCCATTAAAGAGTAGAGTAATTGGAAAAAGCTTCCAGGAGGATGTACAAACTAATCTGTGTGTTGAAGGGTGGATAGAATTTAGATACAGTAGGTAAAGGGAAAGGGGCAGCTAGGTGGCATTGTGGATTAGAGTACTGGGCCTAGAGTCAAGAAGACTCATTTTCCTGAGTTCAAATTTGGCCTCAGACACTTACTAGCTGTGTCACCCCAGGCAAGTCACTTAACACCGTTTTCCTCATCTGTAAAAAAGAGTTGGAGATGAAAATGGTAAACCACTCCAGTATCTTTGTCAAGAAAAACCCAAAATAGGGTCATGGTGAATCCAAAACAACTGAAATGAATGAACAACAATAAGATGAAAGGGATACAGAAAGGCATTCCAGGTAATGGGGGTAATATGAAGGAGTAAGGACACAAAATGAAGAATGAACTTGGCATATCTGTGGGAAATTGTGTAAGGAAATTGACTTTATTCAACTCCAACTCCTGGTTCCATAGCCTTCCCTCAAGTCTCAGCTCAAGTCCTATTTTCTGCAATAAGCTTCTCCCAGTCCTTCATTTAATAAATGCTCATTAACGGTATAAATGGATGAGGTGGTAGAAAGTGTATTGAGTACTGGGAAACAAAGATGGCAGGATGGGAGAAATCTGCATATTTGTAGACAGAATAAAAGAAGCACCTGGAGAGGGAAATATGCAAGATGCTAGAGATGGAAGATCTGGTGCAGTATCAAAGTCCCTCAGAGGTGGGGAAGGTATCAAAGACATGAGTAATTTTAGAGAAAAAAGGGGGGCGCACTTGTTACTATGAGATGGGAAGGGAAGTATAAAGACATCATCTAGTTAAGATAAGGAAAATTAAAATGTAAGGTCATAATAGATGTCTTCACTCCCTTTGGTTAGTGATCATTTAGAAAGGGACCATAGAAGTCTGACCACCTTATTTTAAAGATGAAGAAACTCAGGCCCTAAAAAGCTTAAGTGACTTGTCCAAAGTCACATCCTAGTCTGAACCTAAGTGGGGATTTGAACCCATGTTTTAATGAATCCAGGTCCAGTGACCTAACAAACAAGACTAAAATTCATGGAAAAGGAGCACTAGATATTCAATACATCTGAGATATCTTTAAGATGAAAGTGAAGTTATATAATAATCAAATTTATAAATAAATTTCATATTCAACTAATTAGACTAGCAGCACTCAGATCATAGTATATGCACAAAGCTGTAAAACAGAAATTGTCACCAAAAACAATTAATAATTACAATACTTAAAGAAGTCATTAGAATAAAAAAAAAAAAGATCCCAAATGGAGAATAGAAACAATTTTTTTGGGTGGGTGGGTAACAATTTTTGTTTCACATTTTTTCTCCTAGAAAGGAGGAAAACAAACTCTCAAATGTCATGAAGTAATTGCAGCAAGTCATATGAGAAATGCAAACATAAGTCTGTGACATTTTCCTTTCCCTAATTGAATTAAGTGAATTTTATTCAGAAAAGTATGTCTACAAAACCATACAAAACCTACACTTTCCTGGTACAATATCACTTCTCAATCCTAAAGGATTAAAGAATCACGAGTGCAAAGAATTTTAGAGCTGGTGAGTATGTGAAAGATGAGGAACCCTTAGCCCAGGAAGATGACTTGTACAAAGGTATGTAGTTAACTAATGGCAGAGTTGGAAGTCTCAGTTTTATTTCTAGTTCTGTTTCTTTCATACCTTGATAATTCCTTTGCCTCAGCTATGAGATGTAATGGAGATTTGCTGATTCCTTCTTACTTGCCTATTGTAGAGGTAGTGAAGTATAGGATATAAAGTGTGTGTGTGTGTGTGTGTGTGTGTGTGTGTGTGTCTGTGTGTGTGTGTGTATGTGTGTGTGTGTATGTATAAACACAGATATATGTGTATGTGTGTATATGTGTATGTCTACATATACACATGTATTATATATATGCATATGCATGTATATACATGTGTATATTTATATGTATAAAAGAATACATAGAAGTAGAATATATAAGAATACTGACTGGAGTCATCTTAATTCAATTCAATAGAAATTTATTTAACACCTACTTTGTGGTAGGCACTGTGCTAAGCTCTGGAGGCTACTACTAAGGGAAAAAAAAGTAGTTCCTGTTTTCAAAGAGCTTACAATCTAACGGAGGAAGACAACACATAAAAGGAAGAGGAAGAAGGTGAGGGAAAGCCAAAGGGGCATGTTGTTCCATGGCATCAAGCCAAGCAGAGCAACTGCTGGAAAATGAAGTTACCAGGATGACTGAGAGCCCTCTCTAAAGAAAGGGAGGAGTTTAGTGCTCTGCCCTCTAGCCCTCCAATCTAAAGGGAGACACAACTAAGGGTGAGCAGAGAAAGTTTATCAGAGTCAGAGGATTTGGGTTCAAATTCTACCTCTGATATTTACCCATACAAGCTTAGACAAGTCGTTTCTGATCTCTGGGCCTTAGTTTTCTTATAACTTAAAAAAAAAAAAAAAGAAAGAGTGGGCAGCCCATATAGCCTCTGACGTCTTTTCCAACTCTTGATCAATGAATGAACGTATTTCTTTAGCAGAGCAGAGGCTCCAATCTAACCTGGCAAAAATTTAGACCAGTAAATAAAATGCAGGATGATTTCTATAAATTCATGCAAAAGGATTGCCTGTTAATGACAAAACTCTTCACGATCCTACTCAGAGGTGATGTTGTCATAATTATCTTGATTCAGAGAACACTACAAAGCCTGTTTCTTGTATTCGACGTTTCATCTCTTACCTGGAGACCTTTGCACAGGCTGCTCATCATACCTGGAATGCTCTCCTTTTCCACTTTTATATTTTGAAACCCCTAGCTTCTTTCAAGACTCAGCAGAAGCATTGTTGTCTACCATGATAATAAGACTATACCTGATTCTTCTTGTTGGAAGGAAAAAAGGAAGAAAGGAAAGAAGGAAAGGAGGAAGGGAGGGAGAGGAGAGATAGAGAAAAAAGACTATGTATCCCACCATTGAAACTTAAAACTCTTAAAGTCAAGGAAATCTAAGTTTTGTTTTTGTATCCCCAATACCTAGCACTGTGCCTGGAACACTTACCAAATAAATATATTTTCTGATTGATTAATATGGAATGAACTCACAATCTTTTGCCATAATAACTGCTATCTAAGAAATGTTATCTAGAATATCAATACTCTTCTTAAGCTCTTTGGCCCCTTAAAGTGAACACAATCATCCAGATGCAGTCTACCCAAAGCAGAATATGACAGGACTATCTCCTGGACACCAGGCCTCTGTTAATGCAGATCTTGTTTTCAATAACTCATCTGCTATACTGCACAGCTGACTCAAAACACTAAACCTCCCAGATCTTTTTTTCAGGAGTTGAAGATGGACAATGAGACGGACCCAGAATTGAGTAGGAGGAAGAGCATAGGCGGATGTGTTTGGAAAATTGTGCCATGTTTTCAAAGATCCTCAACTGTTCATTGATATAAAAGCCCATTTCTTTAACACCTATAATTTCTTTTAACACCTATATTTTCCTGAAAAGGTATATGCTACAAATTATAGAATACTATGATCTCCAAAGAACTAAAGTACCTAAAGCAACAGAAAGGTGCATGGTGGGATAAATGGGGTAGCTGTTGTCACGTAGTTTAAACCATCTTAGTGAAATAGGAGATTTCAGCAGGTCAACAGCTACCGCAGTTATAAAAAAATGACAAAACCATTATCAAGGACTCTCTCTCTCTGTGTCTGTCCCTCTCTCCATGCCATCCCATTCCTTTCCCCCTCATTCTCTCCATACATAACACACACATGTGCATATATATATATATATATCCATATATATCTCCATGTATATGTTATCTACCTAGATTGATTGATAATATGTATATGGTGATTTATGTATAATTATAACATAGATGTATATAGATACATGCACACATCCATACATATATGACTGGAAATGGAGTCACGTAGCCGGAATAAAAGACCACAGTTAGGGACCAGAGCAGTGGTCCCAACCACACTGGTATTTCAGTTACTAATAGAATAAAAATCGTTAGTGGAGTGCTTTGCAGAGCATTTATGTAAAAATATGGACATGTCACATAGAATGAGATGGGCTTGATGGCTGACAATTGGGATTGGTGGAGAATATGGTCCCACTAAAAAATCGTAAGTCCAGCAAAGCACCAGGATACCAAAGAACCTAGTACTCTGCCACTTTCTGCTCATCAATTTTTCCCCATCTCCCCCCCTTCCTTAGTACATGGAGAGATCTTCTTTTGAATGACAGCTTTGGGAGACACAAAGGCAGGAATGTCCTGCTTCTAGCCTAGACTGGGCACAAGTTAACAGCAGGAACCAGATCAGTTGATTTTAACAGGGATTCTCCCAACTTCAACTGAAATTGAAGGCATAAAAATCATCATTGACTGTCCCTAAAGAGTGGTAGCTGTGGCCTGTGCTCTGCAGCATTGTGTCAACTTGACCACAGAAACCCAAGATAGCCTGCTCCCCTGGCTGCCTTCCTACACAGGATGGTGCCCTGGAAGAACATGCTGCTATAAAAATTAAAAAGACTTTAGAATCTCTAGCCATGCTCCCATCTCTATCTCCCTTTACCCATTGACGATTCTTCATAGTAGAAATGGGATTAACCAGAATGATGTAAGCCAGTAGCAACTACATTGCATCTTCTGTTTAAATAAAGTGAATACTCAGAGTAATGAGCACATGTAGCACATTTCATTATGGTACCTCTTAAGATTTTTTATTGATGTCTTTATCTTTACTGAATATTCACAGGCTCAGAGGAGCATAGTCCAGAGCTAAAAGAGATCACTAAAGTCATCTAGTCCAACCCTCTTACCCCATTTTATAGATGAAAAAACTGAGGCCCAGATTTAGGCCTCAAATGACTTGCCTAAGGTTACACAGGTAAGAAATAGCAGAGTCATGTTTGGAACCCAGGGCCTTCAACCTCAAAGCCTCAAACTCATTCTGTTGTACCATGTCATCTCTCCTATCCAAATCATAAAGGATATTTTTTATTCATCAAACTACGGACATTAAAATTTAACTAAACTTTTAAACCTAACAACTAAACAAGCTTAAAACAAGACTCAAAATACCTTTTGTTTTGAAATATTCATGTGTACCTGGACATACCTGTAAGTGTACCTGTTGTGGTAGAAACATGAAAGTCTTCTCCAAACACAGCAGGTCTCTTCCTGATTTTGTGGTTCATCGGTCTCTCTCCAATTATGATAGGAGATGACATCTTTCTTATTAAGAGCTTGTTTGTCAAGTAATCCCACCCTTCTAGTGCATTGTGGATAGTCTTACAATCCTAGCATTGTATGCCCTGTCCCTTGCCAGGTCTCTTGGCAAAAGTACAAGTAAGATACATCTTGAATTCTACATGCCCAGGGCAGCAACAGGTTCCTTTTGGGGGCCTCATTGCCTCTATATCTGTTACAGGGCTAGAAGGAATGAACACTGGGCCCGAGGTGTACACACACACACACACATACACACACACACACACACACACACACTGAAACACTGGCTGATTATCAGTGTGCCCTGAGTAACCTCCAGGACACAGTGTCCATTGTGCTCCTCTCCCAAGGCCCAGCCTCCCCAGTGTCAGAGAAAGCCTCAGAAGCCCAGCCTTGCTTGGGGAACCACACCATGCAGGATGCTAGGCAGCAGCATAGGGCCAGTTGAAAATCAGTAAAAATGGTGCACATTGGCTATCTTCCCCACTCGCACCACCTTAGTAAACTCAGTCCAAGCTCTACATAGTCCCTGTATGACTCTGTTCTCTGGAACTGACATGTTTCCCTTTATCCTAGATCTCTTCTTTTCACATTCCTTTCATCTTCTGGTGCTCCCTGAGGCCTCACTTCTTGAAGACCCTCCCATTGCCACTATCACTCAGCAACCCCCTCTTCTTTAAAGTGTGTTCCAGAGAGGATTCTGGGAAGATGACAGAGTAGGTCAGAAAATTACAAACTCTTAAGATTTTTGTCCACAAAAGAGATAAAATAGAGTCTGTGGGTGAACATAGAGTCATAAAAAGAAATGAGTGGGGGCAGAACAGGGGTCCTCACTGTACAATTGGAGATCTGAAGAAAAATCCCAGGATAAGATTTCCTACCTGTGAAAAGTAAACACCTCCAGGGTAAGATTCCCCATTTAATAACAAGCAGCAAGTTGCATAAACAACAAGCCCTGGGGTTAGCTGCTTTGGGAGGTTGCTGGCCCCAGCTACAGGAACTTTTACCCCCGGGACAGTGAGGGGAAGATCCAGGAAACCTCTGCTGACAAGGAACACTAGACTCAGCTGTGCTGGGGAGACATGGCGGAGGTGAGAAAGAACCAGCATATGCCCAGTGAGTGCAGAAGCAGTGTCTGTGGGCACTTACAGGAGGCTGGAGGTTTTGGTTTGAGTTCAAGGTCAGAAGGGAAAACCGAAGAGGATCAGAGGCCAGAGGCATGATCCCCCATACCCCAAGGCTGGAGGTCATTCATACAAGCTAAATTATTCCTCCCCCCCCCCAAAATAATGCACGGGCAAAGGAGAAAGAATAGGAAGCTACCATAGGAATAGAGAAGATTGGGGTTCATCTTCAGAGGAGGACACCAAAGCAACGAAATCAAATGGCCATCTGCCCAAAAAGAATTCATTCAAGAACTTAACAAAAGACTTTAAAAATCAAATGAAAGAGATTGAGGAAAAACTAAAAAGAAGAATAAGAATAATACAAGAAAAACAAGAAGATTATGAAGAGAATGTCAATCAATTAGAAAAGGAGATCCAGAATCTTAAGGAAGAAAATGACTCCTTGAAAAATCAGAATTGGGTAAGGGAAAGCCAGTGAAGTTATAAGAGATGAAGAAATAAAAAACAAAATATAAAGAATGAAAAAATAGAAGAAAATGTGAAACATCTCATAAGAAAAACAATAGATCAAGAATAATAGATCAATAGAACAATAGATCAAGAAGAGATCAAGAAGAGAAAACATAAGAATAATTGGACTACCTGAAAGTTCTGATAAAAAAAAAGAATCTTGATACAATAATACAAGGAATAATTAAACTCTCCTGATGCATTAGAACAAGAGGGAAAAAGTAGAAATAGAAAAAATCCACTGATCACCACCTGAAAGAGATCCTACGAGGAAAACTCACAGGAATATTATAGTCAAATTTCGAAACCCCCAGATCAAGGACAAAATATTATGAGCAACAGGAAAAAAAAATAATTTACATGTGGCGGTACCACATTAGAATTACGCAAGACCTAGCAGTGGCGACACTAAAAGATCACAGGTCTTGAAACACTACATATCGAAGAGTGAAAGAACTGGGCTTCTGGCCAAAAATATCATACCCAGCAAAGCTAAGCATAATTCTGAATGAAAAAAAAATGGATATTTAATAAATTTTCAGACTTTCAGGACTTTAGGAGATTTGACATACAAGAGCCAAGAGAAATATAAGGTACATACCAATGACCAATTACAAGGGACTAAATAAGGATATTTTTGAATAAGGATAAATGTTTAACTTTTATGTATAGAAAATGTAAAACCTATGTCTAAAATTGTTACTAGTAATTAGGTAACTTATAAGAAAGATTGGGATAGACTTGAGTATAATATGACTTCAAAAAAGTAAAACCATTCAAGAACAGTTAAAAGAGTAATTATCTTTTATAAGTGAGGTGCAAGAAGAAGAACCAATACAGAGGAATTAGATGGGGGAGAGAGCTGTTAGTTCTGGAAACTTACTTTCTTCAGGAATGGGTTTAAGAGGGGAAAATACATACACATTCAGAAGAGTATAAAAGTCTTCTAAATTTAGAAAGAAATAAAACTATAAGGGGATTGGGGCAGGGAGAAGATAAAAGAGGGCTCTTTAGAGGTGAGGGTGAAAGAATAGGTTAAAAGGGGGATATAGTAAGGGGTTTAGATTTAGGTAAATGGGAAGATAAGGGAAAGATTTCTGGGGTGGGGGTACGTCAAGGAATAGGAGAGTAAGGTAGCATGTAGAAGTAGAGGAGTTAGGAGAAATAGGAAAAAAGAGATATGCACAAACATGAAAACAAAGATTAGGAATAGAATCTCTTAGGGAAAGTATATGTTTATATATGTATATGTGTATTTGTATAGATGTATATGTGTATGAATATATCACTACCTATATATAAATATATCCACGCTCAATTATAGCTTTGGGGTGGTGGGTAGGGGGAAGGAAGGGGGAAAAAAGAAGAAAGTAAAATGTGTATAGCAGAGAACAAAAGAAAACCTACAAGGAAGTAAAGATGCATGATTTTCAACATAATTCATTGTATTTAATATATAGGCTTTCTTGAAATGAAAAGTTATTGCTGTATATTTTGGATGTTCTGCTGTGTACATGACATTTTTTCTTTTCTTATTTTATATTTAAGTTAAATATTTGTTTGTAATGTTTTTTTTTCTTTTTTCTTATTATATATTTAAGTTTTAGCATTTGTCTAAAATAAAAAAGAAAAAGAAAGTGTGTTCCATCCTGCTCAGATGCTTGCCATTATCATCAAGGACCTCTAGGTAACTCTCCCTTTCTGCCAAATAAGTTCAGTACCTTGGCTCACAGTCTTTTTCACTTCCTCAGTTCTTCAACCCTTTGAATCCTCTGGCATCCCAATTTCCCAACCTTTTCATCAACGCAGGCGTAGTCAGTCAGTCAGTCATAACTTAGGCCTTCTCCCCAGGTCCCAACTGAGCATAACCCAGGATCAGGATTCTGAGCAAGAACTCTGGTTCCCACTTATTACCAAGGAGAGTCAACAGCTGTCTAGAGAGAATCCCTGCAGGCAGAGCGTATCCAATTCCTGAGTATTAATTGGGCACTTACCGTGTGCCCAGTGCTACTTAAGAGACCTGGTCCAATTGGACAGAAGTGTAATGCTCCCTACCCTCGAGGAGTTCTCAGTTTTGTTGAGGAAGCAACTGAAAAAAAAATGTTTTCTTTTTGTACATAATCAAGTGATAAATTATGTGGCCGAGAAAATAAGGGTGAAATTCATTTCATAGGATTTCAGTGTTCAACTGTATTATCATCCTAATCTTCATCTTCCCCATGGATTAAATCATGCCATATAATCTTCCCATTATCCCCATCCTGTCAAAAAAGATGGGGGAAAAAGTCTCTGCTCAAAGGCAAATCACAATAGGATATTCTATCATCCTCACAGTCTAGATTAGCATTCAGTGAATTAATCTCATCATCTGGCTTTCTACCTAGAATGGGTGATAACTAAGAGTTTGCATTGTGTTCATGAAACCTCAGAAAAAGTGATATCCTAGGCAGTCATGGGATTATTGGGGAGAAAAAACAACTGACCTAGATTTTCCTTATAGTTTATTCAATGGGGCTTGGGGGAGGAGGGGTTGGGAAATAATTGGGAATAGCCAAAAGTTGAAACATGCCAAAGGTGTGTCCTGCTAGCCCTAAGATTCGGTGTGTTGATTAGGTGAATAAAGTTGTTGGGAAGAGCATCATCAGAAATGTTACAACAGTAGCATGAGACCTATGGTCTCCTGTGTGTGATGGACTTTAGAGAGAAAAAAAGATAGTGTTTCTCTAGTGACCCATAGTCCTGGATAAGTACAGGGAGCAGGTGTACGGGAACAGCAGAATGGGCAGGATTGCAAGTTGAAAGGCCATTTATCTTTTTTTTTTGTCTTTGATGTCTCTCTCAGATTTAATGACCAGCATTAGGGAGTCACTGAAGTGTTTAGCTGAGATTCTACACACAAGAATTCTCAGGGCCCTGAGGAAGAAGATAGCATGACCGGATTCCAGTTAGGGCACTGGATTGCCAGGGGATGCTTTCTGTTTCACCAATAATGTCTCTATACCAAGCAGTTTACCAACAGCTATTCTAGACCTTCACAGAAACCCTTCAGCATTTCTTAAAAGCTTTCATCATTTGGAGGTCCCACATAGAACAGAGTTTAAGAGTTGGTTTTTATGTCCCCCAAAGTATCTCTCTCTAATGAAAACAATATCAGAGTCATAAGCACAGTGGCATTTTCTGGACATGCTATAAATATACAGGATGTACTTTATCCTGTATCATCTATTAGAGTGCTGAGACAAAGAAAGAGCACGAGGGAAAATGGTTTGAGGCAATACTTTCAACATATTTTTCAAGGCCATTTTAAATGACTCCCTAGTCCTTGAACTCCCTGGTGATAATTCTAATAGTAGCAACAACCATTTGGTGAGTGGCCTGCACTGCAGGATACATTTGGCTTTAGCTGCTATTAAGGTCTATTGCTTTTTGTTACCAAGGAGAAAGTATCCAAGTTAACCAGAGAGACATTTAGGGCTTTCTTAGCTCCATAGCATTAGAAACCTCAGAGAGTGCTGGGAAATGGTAAACTGACTCTGTATGCTTAAAAAAAAAGTGTCATATTTCAAGCTTCATGTATTTCTTACACTAACCATGGTTTACTGTGGATCTGATAACATTAATCCCTGTGCTGAAAACATCTGTCAACTTGAAACATCTGTCAAGGCAAGGCAAACAGTGATGGTACACAGGTGAATATCATTTGTGTCCCCTGATCCAGAAGCAAGCCCCCATTTCTCTGCAGCATTATATGCTTGGGCAGTTCCCGGAATAACAGAAAACCAGGTATAATGATTCATGGGGCAGACACACAATGGGTCAAAAGAATATTATCTTGACCTCTGGTCTTTTGCCCTCTTGGGGATTCTTAAGTGCATTCGACAGGCTATGCACCGTCTCCAGGCTGGATTCCTGCCACACAAGATAGACATCACCAAGAATTCTTCTTCTGATCTGCCCTGTGGGTGAAATGAAGCTGATATCAGGCAAAGAACAGACTCATTATCTAGGGGAATGTCACTTTGTGTAATGCAGGTGGCCTGGATGCCTCTCAGATATGTTTGCTGGCCTGGTGACAACTCAGCGTGTACCATATCAAGTCTCTGCTCTTCTAACTGACATGACAGAGAACAAAGTTGAAGGGAAATGCCACTCCACGTGTCACCATAGCAGCCTTGTCTTGACAGAAACGTACCTGAAAATGTGAAATGTTGAACAAGGGAAGATTTTGTTTGAAGCTCTACTCGCTCCACATTTCTGGGAAAAGAGAAACCACAGGAGGCAGACAAATCTCTGAAGGGCCTTTGTACAGAGATTAATGTGCTAATTCACTCATTACTGCATTCTGGAAGAGAGCTTCTTAGGCCAGCCTCTGAGCCTCACCTTCAGCTATAACATGGCTTTGCATTAAGTGTTTTAATAAAACACGAGATTAAATGATCATCCATAATGATATTTATCCCCAAGTCGAGGTGTAAGAGAAAAAAAAAATAGAACCTCCACAGTATCTAAAAGTCACAGCAATTTGCTGTTTTGGAAAAAAAAAAATGAAGAGATCTGCTGTAAAATGGCATGGTTTCCCATGGGTATGCCTTAGTCCAGCTTATTAGGTATTATTCCATTCATCCACCCCATTGGGGGTTATAAATAATGCGGGTAGCACAGTTACGGATGCTTTTTGTATGCCACAGGAAGATAGGCATTATGATGTATTCCTTACTTTTTAAGCTATGAACACAGTGTGAGAGACAGTTCATTTCAAGGCCAGTCATACGTGTTTTTTTCTCCAGTTGGTGGTCACCCATACCTGGCATGCTCTCCCTCCTCACCTCTCCCTGCTAGAATTTTTAGCTTCCTTAAAGTTGCAAGGCAAATAACACTTCCTATAAGAAACCTTTTCTAGCTCTCCCAACCTGTAGTGCTCCCCCACCAAAATTACTGTGAATTTAATTGTATATATTTGGTATTATCTGTGTACATGTTGTATCTCTACAGTAGAATATAAACTCCCTGAGGTCAAGGATTGATTGTTTTTTTTTTCCCTTTGTATCTGCAGTTCCAAGTACAGAGAATTGTAGGGCTGAATGGATGCTGGTTGAATTGAGTTGAATTGAATTGAACTGAATTGGAATGTATGCTCCAATACCTCTATGTATTTGCACTGTTGAGAGGAGATGAACACCACCACCACCACCAAAATCCCCTAAACTGCCTGGAAACAGCATTGATCAAGGAAGCCAGAGAATAGTAAAAGGGGATGAGACATACTTATCCCGAAACAAGAATGACACACCTGCTTCTTCTATGACACATCCTGAACAAATGAAACACCCTTCGAAAGCCACTGCTGACTTGTTTTATGCATGTGAATCTTTTAATCCTTCTTTCTTTTCTTCCTTCCTTTCTTTCCTTCCTTTCTTCTTTCTTTCCTTCTTTCTTTTTTTCCTTCTCCCTTTCTTCTATCTTTCCTTCCTATCTTCTTTCTTTCTAAAACTAGTGCCTACTGTAGAACAAGGGTAATTTGGTTAAGCTATCAGGGATGTATTCAGTGCCACTTTTTGCAAATTTATTGCTTTAATTAATGCACCAAGTCTTTCTTACTGAGACATAACCCTGCAATGCTGAGGTGAACAAGTCAAAAGACAGCAGCTGAGTTTCTGATTCCACTGATGCTCAAAAAGTCTTGTCCTCCCTGCTTTCCAAATGCTGACTTGCGACTTGTGCCACACCCAGTACCTGGATTTGAGTGCTAGAGAAGAACATCCAAAATATCTGCCTGGAAATTTTTTTCTCCGCCCACCTTGCCTGCATCAAGTGTCAGGTCAGGAATATGATCCTACCCCACCCCCCAGCACTCCCTCCCCACCCCCAATTCCCAGAATGAAACCAACACTTCAGCCAAAGTATATTTATAAATGAAACAAGACCAGAGAGTTGCAATATTAGGGCTGCAACTTCCAATAACAACAAAAAGCCATGTGTGCCCTCTGAATCAAGGAGGTGTTGACTAGGGCCTCTATCGCTGTTTGACAGGAACTGAGGTGCCTATTCCCCTAAGAACTGGAGTTATGGTCTAACTGCATTGGTAAAGTTGTTTCTTTGGGATATTGTTACTAAAATCTAAAATTTTATATTCCTAAAGAAGTAGGGAGAAAGAACCAAAATTTCCAAGAATTCTGTGCAATTGAAACTAAACCTCTGATTAGTTTTCTTTCTTGGTTTCCAAAGAAAATAGCAGTGCTGGGCACATAGTAGAAACTCCATAGCACAAGTTATGCAGCAAGTCATACTTAAGACTCCACCACTTTGCCTGTGGTCAAAAGCAGGACCAGTCTACTTCAAAAATTCACACCAAGTGAGAAACAGAGGGATCTGTTTCTGAAATAATTCTAAACTTTATTTTAGAAAAATTTATAGAAAATTTAGGAAAAAATTTAGAAAAATAGATTTAGAAAAAATTCTAAATTTAAGCACAACTAATTTAAACCCCTATTGTTCAGTTGTTCAGTCTTGTCTTACTCTTTTGTGAACTGTGCACTATACTGTCCATTGGGATTTTGTGGCAAATATACTAGAGTTGTTTACCATTTCTTTCTCCAGTAGATTAGGGTAAACAGAGGTTAAGTGACTTGCCCAAGGTAACACAGCTAGTAAGTGTCTGAGGCTGAATTTGAACTCAGTTCTTCCTGACTGTAGCTCAGAGCTTTATCCACTGAGCCACCTAGCTACCTCCTAAACCCCTGTAAGGGGATATGTGTGTATGTATGTACATATGTCCATATGTATGCATGTATGCTTATATATGCTTATATGTATATATATACATAGAGAGATGGAGAGCTATCTCTGTGTATATATGTGTGTATGTATATATGTATACATATACATATATATGTGTTTTTACACACACACACACACACACACACACGAGAGAGAGAGAGAGATTTGTTTATTTATTAGGCCTTCAGTTCTTCAATCAACCAAACCAAGGTCAAAATTCAGTGTTATTTTACTTTATGATTCAAAAATTAACACACATACACATTTTGCCAGTTTCTGGGAGGATTAAAAGGTTTTTCTTTGACTAAACACAATAGTTACCCTAAAGACCAAGGTGGCATTACAGAAAATAAATCAACAAAAGTCCGAGTTACCTCTCAAGTATCAGTTAGAAATTGGACTGCCTGTCAAGCTGCAAGTGATAAAGAAGAATTTTCTGGCTCTCGTTCCTTCTTCTCTACCTTTCTAATGTCTGTTATTAGTGAAGGTCATTTGTATTTGCATCCTATCAGAATACCTCTCACTCAGTTCTCCTAAAAAGGTGTTTTCTATAGGAGTGATCATTCTTCTCTGCACACAGCCTATTCAATATTCTGAAATATAACTTCTGTTCTCAAGGAGCACCAGCCCTTTCCTGATAGCACTTGGTGTGGTGATTTGGTTTGTTCTCCCTCTGATGGAAGTGGGTCATATGAAACAATGTGGCCACTCAACTCACATTATGATTTTCAATCTTTTCCCCAGAAAACATGACTGAGTTAGGTTCCAGTTACTCACCAATTAATTCTCTGTCATGGTAACTTCAGGCCAATGGAGAAATGTGAGTGTGTTGGCTGAAAACCCACTGCTGCCACCAAGTGTTGAAGCATAAACACTTGCTGAGCTTTTCTCTTTGCCTCTTCTGCAAGTTAGGTTGTACTAATAGAAATAGGAATGGTTTTAAGTGTTAGGAAGAGCAGGAATGATGTCCTTGAAGAATATGGAATAAGGGATTCCTTACATAAGTAGAGAAAGAGACTTGTTAGATGTTTTAGCAATGTTTTAGTTATTAATTAAATTAATATGTCCTTTTATAGCTGGTGTTTATTTAACATTTTAAGGTTTCCACATCTATATACATAATATAATATGTATATTTAGAGATGTGTGTATGTACATATACACACACATCTATAAATATACATACATCTTTATATATACACATATACACATATATACACATACACACACACATCTATATATATGTATTCTTATTCAGTCCTCACAACAACTCTATAAGGTAGGTGTTATTATTATTATTATTATTGTTATTATTATATCCATTTTATAAATGAAGAAACTGAGTCTGAGACAAGTTAAGTGACTTACCTGGGGCCACACAGCTAATAAGTATTTGAGGTCATATGTGAACTTGGGTCTTTCTGAATCCAAGTCTAGGGGTGTTTTTTTTCCTTCTTCCCTTAGTATAAAAACACTTTGGATACCAGGAATGTTTTGTAGACTAGGAGAACAAACATCTGAATTTTTTTGAGGGATTTAAATTGAAGAATACTAAAAACAACGTGGTGACTTAGGGCTCTCATCAATATTGATGAGGTACACTATAAATAGATGCAAACTGCAAGAGCCCATTTGTGACAGCAATGTGTCCCGATTATTCCATTCTTATTTATTCCATACTCTCCATAGATCCTGTTGCCACAAACAACAAGAAAACCTGAGACTACTAAGGCATTGCCATCAGCTTCCTCAGCCCATAGAGGGAAATGTGGGAACAAAACCCTTATGCTCATGCGGCTGTTTAGTAAACCAAACGTCAACATTTAGTTGGCAAAAAAGGATATTTTCTTAAGCAACAACCCCCTTTTATAAGCTCTGAAATATTCAGTCCTGTAGAAGATAGGTGATTGGACTATATGACTTCAAAAGGTAAGTTGCATGGGATGGCAAAAAGAGCCCTTGCTCCACTCACAGGATGTGTATTCAAATCCTACCTCTTATACCCCTGTCACTGTTGGTAAGAGATTTAACCTCTATAAGTTAAGGCTTTAAATTTCTTCATCTATAAAATGAATTAGACTACATGGCCTCTGAGGTTTCTTGCTAATTCATGATCCTATGAACATCAGAGAAAATTCCATTGAAATAAAATGCGTTCATCTATAAAGTATAGTTATAGATTTATGTGGAGAAGACACAAATATATATGTAGATGTGTGTGTGTGTGTGTGAGAGAGAGAGAGAGAGAGAGAAAGAGACTATGAAGTGATTTGAGGATAAGCTGTCTGAGAATAACAATGTTGTCTTTTTTTTTTTAACCTTTGAGTTCCAGAGCCAAGTATAATACCTTAAATATAGTAGATGCTTAATAAATGCTCATTGACTGGTTGAGTCAGAATTCAAACTCAATTCCTAACTCTAAATTCAATGCTCTTTCAAGTATGACACTCCTCACCTGATTTCTGGTGATATCTTTTACGTTGCTTTTATTGTAAAATTTTGATTGGTGATGGGGCATTCCTTTACTCACCCTCTCTATGTGCCTCTCCATTTCTCTTTTTATGACATTCAATTTTATTTCTTCAGAATCTGTGGTACTTCATGATGTAATAGCCAGACTGCATCACTGGGAGCATATTAGTATTTGAAAGAGGAAAAAGATAGAAAAAGCTTCAAAAAGAATCAGATCTTAGTGGTGTTGTTTTTTTAAATAGTGACAGCAGGAAATTAATAATTACTGAGCCTATGCTCATTTCCCATCTCTTTAAACTTTTATTAAAATAATTTACATGTGCATTAAGGGAGTTCATGATGTTATCCTGATTGTGTTTCCACAATACTTGAATTGCTTCTTTCTGGCTGCTTGCAATAGTTTCTCCGTGACCTAGGAACTCTGGAATTTGGCTCTAATATTCCTAGAAGTTTTCTTTTGGGGATCTCTTTTAGGAGGTGATCTGTGGATTTTCTCAATGTCTATTTTACCCTCTGTTTCTAGAATATGAGGGCAGTTTTCCTTGATAATTTCTTGAAAGATGATGTCTAGGCTCTTTTTTTGGTCATGGCTTTCAGATAGTCCAATAATTTTTAAATGATCTCTCCTGGATCTATTTTCCAGGTCAGTTGTTTTTCCAATGAGATATTTTACATCATCTTCTATTTTTTTCATTCTTTTGGTTTTGTTTTACAATGTCTTGATTTTTCATGAAGTCACTAGCTTCCAATTGCTTCATTCTAATTTTTAAGGAAGTATTTTCTTCAGTGACCTTTTGAACTTCCTTTTCCATGTGGAGAATTCTGCTTTTTAAGGCATTCTTCTCCTCATTAGCTTTTTGGACCTCTTTTGCCATTTGGGTTAGGCTATTTTTTAAGTTGTTATTTTCTTCAGTATTTTTTTAGGTCTCCTTTAGCAAGCTGTTGACTAGTTTTTCATAATTTTCTTACATCACTCTTATTTCTCTTCCCAGTTTTTCCTCTACTTCTCTTACTTGCTCCTCAAAATCCTTTTTGAGCTCTTCCATGACCTGGGACCAATTCATATTCTTCTTGGAGGCTTTGGATGTAGGAGCTTTGACTTTGTTGTCTTCTTCTGGTTGTATGTTTTGATTTTCTTTTTCACCAAAGAAAGATTCTATGGTCTGACTTTTTTGTGAAGTTTGCTCATGATCCAGGCCAATTACGTGAGTGATAAGCTCTTTGTTAAGGTAGAAGTCTGCTTCCAGTGTGGAGAATGTACTGTCCCAAGCTTTGGGGGTTTTGTGCAGCTGTTTTCAGAGATACTTCTGGGGGACCTGTAAGTTTTCAGTTCTTCCAAGGTGGTATGATCAAGGGCAAGGTGTTTACTCTTTTCCTGGCCTGTGCTCTGATCTATGAGTGACCATAAGCACTCTTTTCTGCCTTGGAACTGTGAGGAGGACTCCCTCTCTACCATCACTACAAGATCCACCATGCCAGCACTCCTCCTTGCCCCAGGACCGCCACTCAGAACTGTGACCCAGCTCTAAGCACAGGCAAAGCAAAAGAATCCTGCCTCAGCACCAGCAAAGAGATCCCTGCAATCCCCCTCTGATCAGCCACTCAATTCCCCCTCAGTCTGTGGGCTGGAAGCTCTGAGAAGCAGCCACTGCCCAGGTGCTGTAGCTAGAACTGAGTCTGAGACAGAGCTTCTCTCTCACCATGGTCACAAACTTTTCCTACTGACCTTCTAAGTTGTTTTTGATGTTTGTGGGTTGAGAAACCACCACAGCTACCCGTGATTCAGTCCTCTGAGGGCTGCTCTAGGTTCTCTGAGGCCTGGTCTTTCCCTGAACACATGCCCGTGCTGGACTGCATTTCTCTCCCAACCTGGCACAACAGACCTTTCTAATCAACCATCCAAATTGTTTTGCTCTGGAAATTTGTTTCACTCTGTCTTTTTGTGCGTTCTGCTGCTCTAGAATTTGTTTAGAGCAATTTTTCACAGGTATTTGGAAGGGTTTAGGGGAGAGCTCAAACAAGTCGCTGCTTTTATTCTGTCATCTTGGCTCCACCCCCCATCATTTGGGAGTTCATGATGAAGATGTGAGAAGAGAACAGGGAAGCTTTAACAAACAATATTCAATAGCAAGTTCTATCTTTGAAGTCATGAAATTAGCTGGAATATATAGAGAATATAAAATTCCAGTATGCTTTTTGTTGGTTAACTATTTTTAAAAACCATTTAATTCAGCAAAAAACAGAATTCTGCCTTAAAGGCTCCCTTCCAAAAAGGTCTCTAGGTATACATTCAGACGTTAAAAACATGTGAGATGCCTTGAAAGATAGAAAAGAGGTAACAGTTCAATGGCCCTCTGATTATTGATATCAGGTAAAATATAAAATGGAGGATGTCCAGGGCAGAGTCCAAATCAAAGAGGGCAAATGGAAGCACAGTCCATCTTTTTATTCTGTTGGTTTTAGCCATGGAAGAATTCTACTCACCTGATATCTGAGACCACAGGGCCCCAACTAAGTTTGATGGGCAGAAGAGCAGAGACGGAAAGAGTTTTCTGATTTGTCATATTCCCTCTCTACTCACTATGACCCAGATCCATCCACAGTGGGAGAACAAGGTTAGATGGTCTCTACCAAACAGTCTGGGTAAAATGCAGCTAAAAATACTTTCCATAGCATCAGGGCAGTAGGACTCTTTCTTCTACTATAGGAATGTAAAAATTACAAGTTTATCTTCTGACCCACTAGAAATTGACTTCCAAGTGAGATTGGGCATCATTTGACAGGCAGCATGGCAGTCTGAATTTAGTATTAAATATCTTTTATAATACCAGTTGTTCTCAAATTTTAAGGGTCTACTTAGTTTTTATTTACATGATAAATAAGAATGGTCAGATGCTCTCTATTTAGAAAATAATTTAATTCTACTCCATCTAGAAAATAATTTAAGGCCATTCAGATTCAAAAGAATAAGGATAGACTGAAAAAAATATACTAATAAATTCAAAATTACCTCTGCCTTGTGATATGCAGTGATGATGATGATGGTGGTGGTGGTGGTGGTGATAATGACCTACTCAGATTCTGAAAACCTTGTTTTAAGAAAAACCCTCTTCCTAGCTCCTGCTAGAGATAATATTTTCATGTTTATGAGTGGGTCATCATGTTTCTCTAAAACTGATCAGGTCCACCCATCTGGAGATTGATGATATAAGCTATATCATTAACAGCATCAATGCAGTAAGTTAACTAGTTGCCATTTTAAGCTCTATATAGCTCTAGGAGAGGTGCATAAAGTACAACCAAATACTAACTCATCATTCCAAACTGGGAGATATAATGCAGAAGAGAAGAAAATAGAGAAATGTTGTATACAATTAAAATGAATCTGCATGTTAGGCGACCCTGAAGTAGTAGAGAAATATTAATAGGTAGCATGAAGAAATGGCAAAATAAGTCTATTTTGAACGTAATCTAAGGCCAGATAAAATTACTATAAAATATAATAATAATTAAAAAGAATAAAAGTGGACATTTGTATAGCACTTTAAAGCTTACAAAGTATTTTATGGCATATAATTTGAGCTTCATGACAACCTTTTGAATTAGGTATGGGGCTATAACTAGAATGGGATAGCCAGGGCTTTACTCCCAGGGAGATTAATATAGAAGGCATGGATAGCCTTGTAAGCCTTTTAAAGCATAGTATCTAGTTAAGAAGGATAATTAGGTAAAACAGAAAGCTATCAGATGACTAGAGTGAGCTCCATCCCAATGCTGCCTTGCCCATTCCCCAACCCTAGCCCCTTGTTGCCTCCCTAGTACCACCTTCCCCAGTGTTCTGGGAGTAAGTCTCTGTCCTTCACCACTCCCTCCACTCAGCTGAAGCTTCATTTACCCCAGGCCCTGTTTTTGGTATCCTCAGCGCAAAAAAGGAAGAAGAAATCTAGCTATGGTCTATTTTATCCATTTAAAAAATTTATTTTCTCCATTTTAAAAAAATGAAAAAACTGAGATTAAATGATTTGCCCACGATTACACACCTACTAAGTACCAGAAACCGAATTCATATTTAGGTATTCCTGACTCCAAGACTAGCATTCAATCAATTATGCCATACTCCTGATGATGATAATAAAGATGATAATAATAATAATGATGACAACCATACCAACTATTAAAATTTTATCTTGAACCAGATAGAATGAACAGTACTTTTTTAAAAAAAGTATTGTTGTTATATTACTTACATTTCCATATATGTTCCATCTTCCAGATACTCTGAGCCATCCTTAGCAACAATGAATTTAAAAGAAGGCAAAAAGCAGCCCAGCAAATCCTCAAAATACATCAACTATGATGACAGAATATGCAATAGCCTATACCCATGGTCCCCTTACCTCTCTCTGCAAAGAAGGAGGGAAAGTACATTTTCTTAACATTTCTCTGGGGCCAGCAATTACCTTTTTTTTTTTTTTTGGCTAGGCAGTGGGGTTAAGTGACTTGCCCAGGGTCACACAGCCAGTGTCATGTGTCTGAGGTTGGATTTGAACTCAGGTCCTCCTGAATCCAGGGCCAGTGCTCTATCCACTGCACCATCTAGCTGCCACCCAGCAATTTACTTTTATAAAACATCTGTGTATGTATATGTGTGTGTACATATATATATATATGCATATGTATGTATATATGTATTTATATGTGTGTATGTATATATGTATGTATGAACATATATATTAGCTTCTTTGATCCTGAGAGTACACCTGTGAGGTAAGCTGGCCATATATTAGTGCCTCCATTCTATAGATGAGGACAAAGACATAGAGTGATTAAATTACTCACACAAGTTCACACAAGCAGGAATTGGCAGTGATGAGGCTGAAATCCAGCCGTCCACAAACACACTCAGAATAAGTGCTCTAGCTGAGTTTTTATCAGGGAACCAGAATGAGGCTCCCATGGAATTCAGTTTTATGTGTATTGCCCAGGCAGAACTCACCCGTGGGAGAACTCTTGGAAAGTGAAGATGTGGAAGGGAATACAGCCTTATCAGGCTCCAATAAAGAGGGCAAATCCTTGACTTTTAAACCTGAGATTCTCACTTAGTTACCGTTTTCAAATGTATTCTGAATTTGTTCACTCTCAGGCAGGTCTGCCAGAGCAACACAGGCGTGCTCCATCTGGGAGAAGGTGGTGTTTTCAAAGAGGCAATCCAGAGTAAGCTCATCCTTAAAAGGTAGTGCTGTTTGCCTAGTCAGTTCACATCTCAAGTCAGCTGCTCCTCAGAACCACTGACAGCAAGGAGGGGAGGGTAGAGGGGAGCCTATAAAAAGCTGTGGCCCCAGTGATCTGGAACTGCTAAAGGTGATCAAAGTGTTCTATGCATAAAAATTAGGGAACATAACTCAACGCATGCTTATGGTTTTGTGCATATGTGCAAATAGTGAGGGATCATCCAAAGGTGAGCACAGACTTCATATCCATCCTTAAACATTCCACTCATTGAATTGAAAATCTGCCAGGCAAGTAAGAAAGATAGAAATACTGGAGAGACAAAAAGGGAGAAGGAAATAAATGCAGGAACAAGGATGAGCAGGAATCAATTCAATATAAAGTTTGAATATTTCTTCACTAAAAAGGGCTATCCTCAATATACTCCTTCCTACTCTGCCTCACATTTAACAATAATAACAGTAACAGTAATAGCATTTATATATCACTTTAAGGTTAAACTACTTTATAAATATCTCATTTTATCTTCAAAAAAATCCTTGGAGTTAGGTGTTATTATAATTTCCATTTAACAGATAAGGAAACTGAGGCAGACAGAGGTCAAGTGACTTGCCTAGGATCACACAGCCAGCAGATGTCTTCCTGGCTCCATGGCCCAGCACTCTATCCATTATGCTACCTAGCCTTCTACATTCAATACCATATTGCCATCTAATTGAAAACTTTCTTAATAAGAGTTCAGGTAAAACTAATTTTAAATAACTCCTTACCCAAATATGAAGTCATGACAGATTATATATCTACCCAACCAATATCCCATAAAGAGAAAGTTAACTAATGATGAAAAAGTAAAACAGTAACCAAACTGAAGTATTAGAAGCAGTATTGTTTTAAACATCTATTAACTATTATTTTATTAATAATTAATTACTGTGGCCATGCTGGATTCATTTGATTACCAAATGAATTTCTGATGATTGGTGCTACTGAAAAAAATGCAGGATGAATTCACAATGATGTGATACTTAAAAGTCTAATCATAAAACAAATGATTCAGGAAGCCAGGCTGAGCCAGTTTTTACTATCTCTCTGATAATAGGCAAAGACTTACTTAAAAGGGAAGCAGGTAAGAATATGTAAGAAAGAGATTAAAAACAGGGAATGACATGAATTCAACTACAGAAAAAAGGCAGAGAATTTTGTATAGGGTGGATTTTTAGGATGTCTTTTCTGATTTAGCTATGTGTCATCACCAGGGAGAGTCTCAAAGTCACTAGCTAAAAGCTCATCTCAAATTCATTTCTTCGCTGAAGACTCAGTCACTGTCTACACATAAGCAATGTTAAGTGGGAATCTGGCAATTATCCAGTTGATTTGATAAGCCAATATACTTCTACCCAAAATTAAGTTTTGAACCCAAGTAATCCAAACCAGTATTCTACATTGATTAGATGACCCAGGTGATTTTCAGATCCTTAATTCATACGGTTGTGTAGCCTCAAAAACCTACAATTAAATTTGTTCTCCCAAGAGAGCTACTTAATCTGGAATCAATATGGCCATGTCTATACAGCTCTAAAGAATGAGACCCAGGGCCCTAACATTCAGTACAACCAATTACCTTTGTAATCCAGGGCAGTACTGACAACAAATAATAAGGTCCAATCTTCCAAAGTCTCTGCCAAATATATATATATATGTGGTAGCAAAGTGGCGTGGCCCAAAGCACTGATCCCTTTAAATAGATGTGGCCTTAGTTTTCTTTATGAGTTTGCTGAGTCTTGTAAATAATAATAGGAGTGACATAGCCAAATGAGATTAGAAATGAAAGGCCTCAAAGTTCATGAATTTTCCCTGCAAGAAAATGGAATAGAATATAACCCAGATTCATTGCAAATCTCAGCAATCATGAACAGGTATAGAATTTTCACTTCCTCAGATGGGCAACTGTCTTCAAACAAAAACATTATGCAACATTTTCTTTGCACCAGTAGAGGGCAGCACATACCTCATTAAAAAGGAGTGCCTGACTTGATTATCATTTTAGCATTGGTTGGAATAGCAGCTCTAGGTACAGAAATCTCTGCCTCTTCAATATACTTTCTTTACAAGACTTTGTCTTTCATTAATTTCATTTGTCTCTTTATCAAAGTTTTAATGGCATATGCCTTTAAGCTTTTATGAAAAATTCTTAAGAATCAAACCAATAAATATTTACTGTGCCAGACACTGTTGGGCACAGTGTAACAATCAGCAAAGATGTGGAGACAGGCTTACATAGTGAAAAGGGCCTTGCATTTGGAATCAGGACTCCCAGGTCCTGGATTTGCAATTCACTAGCTGCACTACTGAGCAAACCTTTTTACTCTCTGACCTTCAAAATCCAAAATGGTGATAACATTTTTTTTTTTGCACTACCTTCCTCACAGATTGGTGAAGATCAAATGAGACATTGTAAGTAAAGGCAGCATGGTATATAAATCAAGAGCAGGCCTCAGATCAGGAAGGTTCAAGGTTCTAGTCCTGCATCTGATGCACACTGTCTGGGTAACTGGGCAAATCACTTAATCTCTCAATGCCCCACCAACTCCCTAAGAAAATTATAAATTTAAGGGCAGCTAGGTGGCACAGTGGATAGAGCATCGGCCCTGAAGTCAGGAGGACCTGAGTTCAAATCCGACCTCAGACCAAACACTTGACACTTACTAGCTGTGTGACCCTGGGCAAGTCATTTAACCCCAATTGCCTAAAAAAAACAAAACAAAAAAAAAATTGTAAATTGAAGAACAGATGTGAGGTGCATTGATAGCAGGAATATCCTCTCCAGTAGTGAGATATAGCATAAAATGATACATCTGGTCTTAAAATTAAAAAAAAAAAAGTAAAGTATTATCAAGATGTCTGTTGGGTTTCTGCACGGAGATATACCCTGGCTGCCCTGCCAGTCAGTCTCCAAAAGCTTCTTGAAGATCTTTTATATTTTATCTCTCTCTCTCTCTTTCTCCTCCAAATCCCATCTTCTTTCACAGAGACACACACACACATTCATTAGAGGAATATAAGATTGTATTATAACTTACCAGAATCACAATGCCAAAAGTAAGACTTAGAAGTTTTGAATTCAGGCCTATGTACTCTAGGAGGCGGACAGTCAGAATTGGAGTTTCTGACTTCTCCAAGTCACAGGAGAAGAAAGAATAGGGAGATGTGTCTTTTCCTTCTTGGTAAAGAGAAAAATGAATCTAGAAACCTAATAAGATAAATTCCTACCAGACAGCCTTCTGTCTACTTCTGGTTTGTCAAGGTAATGATTATGAATTTCCCTGAGCTTCAAGAAGATGCACTGTATTGTTGATAATTACTTTCCATAGCTTTCTTTTCTGCACCAGATGGCCCTATGGAGAGGATGAGATGGGTGGGGGGTGGAAGAGGTGGACTTTATCCTCTGCTTCCTAATTCTTTAGTACTTAAAAAGAGCAATTTCAGCAGTGTGGAGGCACCCTCCACTGGTTCACAATGCCACACTTCCATGCCTTATTAGGTGTCATGAGTTACTACTTAAAAAAAAATCAGCATTTGGTGGTCAATATTTTAAATGAAGGTTTTGATACTGAATTGGTGGAGAGAAACAAAAAATACAGAACTGTTTATTTTTTTAATATTTATTTTCCCCCAATTACATGTAAAAACAATTTTTAACATTTTTTAAAGTTTTGAGTTCCAAATTCTATCCCTCCCCTACCCCTCCTTGAGACAGTAAGCAATCTGATATAGGTTATATATATATATGCAATCATGTAAAACATGTTTCTGTATTAGTCATTGTACAGAAGAAAAAAAAGAAAGAAAGAAGAAGAAAGAAAGAAAGAAAAAGAAAGGAAGGAAAGAAGAAGGAAGGAAGGAAGGAAGGGAAGAAAGGAAGGAAGAAAGGGTCGGGAGGTATGAAGGAAGGAAGGAAGGGTGAAAAAATATCATGCTTTGTTCTATATTCAGATGCCATTAGTTCTTTCTTTGGAGGCAGATAGCATTTTCATCATAAGCCTTTTGGAATTGTCTTGGATCATTGTATTGCTGAGAACAGCTAAGTATTTTGCATTTGTTCATTGTACAATGTTGCTGTTACTGTGTACTATGTTCTCTTGGTTCTGCTCACTTCAGTCTGCATCAGTTCATGTAAGTCTTTCCAGGTTTTTCTGAAATTATTCTGCTCAACATTTCTTATAACATAATGATATTCCATTACAATCATATACCACATCTTGTTAGGCCATTCCCTCAATTTCCAGTTCTTAGCCAATACAAAACAAGCTGCTATACCTATTTTTATACAAATAGGTTTCCCTTTGTACCTTTTTAAAATCTCTTTAGGATACAGACCTAGTAGTGGTATTGCTGGATCAAAGGATATGTACAGTTTTATAGCCCTTTAGACATAGTTCCAAATTGTTGTCCAGAATGGTTGGATCAGTTCACAACTCCCCCAACAGTACATTAGTGTCCCAGTTTTCCCACATCCTTTCCAGTGTTTATCATTTTCCTTTTCTGTCATATTAACCAATCATTCAGAATTTTTTTTTTAAATCTCAAAGCATGGCTTTGTATACCACATTGCCACGGTAAGCCCTAGGCCAACTTTTCAAGGAACTCAAATTTGCCTTTGTCAACTTTTTCCCTTTAGTATGACTCTCTGTGGTTATTTAGAGAGTCCCCACATAGGTGCCCTACTCCCTTCCAGGTGCCATGTCCTCATACTCCTCATGGCTTTCCAGGACTTACATATTTAGTGTCCCCCTCCTAGACTACTCTATCCAAGTAGCATAATGTGTTCTATGCTTTATACATTTTTTGAGGGTATAGGGGAGTGGACCTTAGATTTTGTGGGTTTAGAGAGTTTCTGGCAAAGAACATCCTCTTACAATACTGATTTTCATCTTTCTTGCCACCAAAAGTCAGAGAGTTGTCTGGTATAAGTGGCATTTAATCTGGGGAGAGATTAGGAGACTTGCCCAGTAGCATACAGCTAAAATATGTCATAGGCAGGATTTCAACTCAGGACTTCTTGACTCTAAGGCTAATTCTCTGTCCACTAGGTAATTTTAGCCATCAAAATTTTCCTTTCTTCTGCCTCATCCCTCTGGGGCTCTGCTTTCTTCATGTCAAAGTAATCATTCATGCCTCCACTTCTGGTGACCATGCACCTTTAATAAGCAGGCAGAAGTATGGCCAGGCCACACTGACAAGCTATAAAAATACATTGTGCTAGAATATATGCTGTTCTTTTACTTTCTTTATACTAGATTCTCATTCTTCAGCCCCGTACTCAGTGGATAAAATGACAAAAACACAGTAACTGAATTTATAACTTAAAAGAGACCTCAGTGGCTATCTAGGATCCAGCGGGATAATATATCTAAAGTGCTTCACAAACCTAAAACATTATATTAATGCTAGCTATCATTATTGTTATTATTCATTCAAACCAGTAGCCACAAAAACAAAGGGGGGAAAAGCCTTCTTTCTTTATTTGGGAATTACTCCTTTGTTGGCTTTTCTTGGTTTCTCATGGCCCCAGGACCTATGACACAGGCATGTCTGAGACAAGTTGGGGGGAAGCTGAAGGGTTTGTCATTTCTCACCTGGTGACACAGCATCATTACTGTCTGAGTCTTTTGGTGGCTGCTGGGCCTTCAATGCAGCATATCCTGCAGCCTTTGCTTAAAGCCCTCCAGTGAGGGGAAAGCCACAAACCCCCAAATTAACACATTTCACATTGGAATGCCTTTTATTTTAGGAAGTTTTTCTTGACATCAAGTCTAAATATAACTCTCTGTAACTTCCGGCCATTATTCCCAGTTCTGTCCTCTGAGGGCAAAAAGGAACTAGTCAAATAGTTCTTCCGTACAGCCCTTCAAATTCTTGAAAATTACTGTCATACTCCCCTTGAGTCTTCTCTTGCCCGGGCTAAATATCTCTAGTTCTTTCAACTGATCCCATGAGGCGCAAAAAGTAACTTGACTGTGAGCAGAGTTGGAGGTGGGGGTGGGGGAAGGGAAAGGGAGTTAGTAGTTAACCATTTCCTGTCCATGTGTGCCTGATTGAATATGACAGTAGCAACTGGTCTGAGAAACTAACATTGCATGTTTTTGAATGAGTGTTAATGGATTAATGTGTATCATTTTCAGGAAGTGTATTTACATTTTAGCAGGAGTATTTTAAAAATACAATGACAATTCAAAGGAATAATTCTAAAGGTGGAGATGTCAGACCAAGTCCTTCCAGATCCTTTCAAAACACAGCGTTTATATAATCATGATAAGAAAGTTGTGCTTTTGATTGTGATGGAATCCTACTGTGCAATAAGAAATAATGAGTTTGATGATCTTAGAAAAATTCAGATAGACTTCCAGAGCAGAACCAAGAGAACGCTGTAGAGAATAACAACAATATTGTTTTAAGAACAATTTGAGTAAGTCATTTTGACTATTACAAATACCCAAATTAACTACAAAGGAACTCTGAAGGAGGATGCTTTCTGCATCCAGAGAGAGAACTAATAAATAGAAGTATGTGTAGAATGATCTTACATATGTATACATATTTGTGTCTAATGGTAACCATCTATGAGGGAGGAGGGAAGAAAAAAGGGGAAAAAAGAAAGTTACCTGTTAACTTTATTATATATTTAAAAGGAATATCAAGTTGTACATAATGGATTTGCAGTTTCATGTACAATCATCTTTTATTCCCCTTATTCTACTGTATTATGGAAATATTTGTTTTATTTCTTAAGTTCAGAATAAAATATATAATTTTTTTTAAAAAATAGGAAATTTCCCATGGAAACAGATATTTGACATATTGAAATAGTAATCAAACCAACAATCTACTCTCTGCTTCAAATTCTCATTTGCTTGGCAATAGTGAGCAGAAACTCCATCTCAATAGCCTACCTCCAATACCATTGTCAATAATTCTTTAAATCTTTCCATTCATCTTGAAGAATTATAAGAAAACTGAAGAAAATGCTTCACATGAGGAATTGTAGATTAGCTGACCTCTCCAAATTAGGTTGACTACCAGGAAACCAATTGTGATCAGTCAAAATAAAACAACAACAACAAAAAGACAACACCAAACATTTATTTAGTAGATTGAAGTCTGCAAAGCACTTCACAAATTTCTAATTTTATCCTCACACAACCCTGGGAGGCAGGTGCTATTATTCTGATTTTACAGATGAGGAAACTCAGGCTAATAGTGGTGAGGTGACTTTGCCCCAGGTCACTCAACTAATAAGCACATTAGGTTAGATTTGAACTTCTGTCTTCCTGACTCTATATCCACCACTGTATTGATTGTGTCACCACCTCCCTGCTTCATATCCACTCTCTAGTCCCCTACCCCTTCTAAATAATATTTAAGGACATCTTGACAAACACATGTGGTTAACTGATGCATTGTTCAGTTTGGTTATTCATTGGGTCTGAGGTAATATAACTAACACTAAATTGCAAGTTTCCTCTGGTGCACCTTGACCTGCAAGAGCATAGCAAAACAAACCCCTATATATTTCAAGTTCTGTCTTTCATCACTCTTGTATAGCCTTGGACCTAAGTTAAGAACCTGATCCCCTGGTGAGCTCACAGTTCCCAATTAAAACAATAATAACAACAACAAAAACCTTCTCTACCTATATATGCTTTTAACCACTAATCACACAGTGATGTGTGGTCAAATCTATAAGATGCCACTTTTTTGAAGTAAATCCTAAATTCCAAATGATGGCTGCTGTGCTCCTATGAATGTAGTAAAAGGGGAAAAAAAGGTTAGTTTGAGCAAAATCAGTTACATGAATATCACATGTTACATGTTAACAAGTTATACCAACATGATAAACTGTCCTGGTCCGGTCCCTACTCAGCCACCAATCTAAGCTTTATCATAAACATATTCATGGCTTCCTGACCAATAGTGTTACAAGGAGTGCAGAATTGTTTATCAGGTCTTATGCTTTCTAGGAACTCAAGTGTTTGGCAATGGTAGTTCTCAAAACCATCTATGCCCTTCTGAGCATGCTGAATCTAGTCAGAAGACCTGAGTTCAGATCCTGCTTCCATTACCTACTACCTATATGACTTTAAGCAAATCGCTTTATATCTCTGAGCCTCAGTTCTTCTTCTGTAAAATAAGGGATTTGTACTAGATGGCCTGATTCTAGATTCTGGTTCTGGTTCTAGATGTTTAATCCTATGATCTATCATTTTATGAGGACCTTTTCCTTTGTTTTTAATTGACGAGCACTTATTTTCTCGGATGGACAGAGGACATCAGAGAAAATAAAGATATGAGGACATTTTCAAAAAGCCAGTTTGTTAGCAATGAAATGTCCATCACATCTGGATGGACTCATCAAGTGATCCACAAGAAAGTTCAGAGACAGAACCAAATTGCTAGAATCTATTTGGTTTGCTTAATGATTACTATCAAACAATTTAAGTTATCTGGCCCTGGACTGGAGGCACCATTTTGATCAGAGGCTAAAATCAAATAATATGATTGATTCTGGTATTAACATTCCCCTTGGCACATCAGCATTATCAATTTTAATCTGTGCCTCTTTTTTCCAATAAGTTATTTAGTACTACATGGACCCTGCCTCTGATTTCAGATAAAGCTAAATGTGGAAAGCTGCCATTAATATTCAATGAACTTAGTGCTATGGGAAATTAGATGAATTGTTCATAAGTGGGGAAACTATGGGCTAGCCATCTGTAGAGCCAGGATCAGGAGATGGCCTATAGCAGTGGAAACTGTCTCTGGGTAAAACTAACTAGGATAATGCAAATGACTTGTCTTCTGAAATTGGTTTCATTGTTTTTTTGGAGGCAATCAGGGTTAAATGACTTGCCCGGGGTCACATAGCTAGTAAGTGTCTGAGGATGAATTTGAACTCAGATCCTCCTGACTCCAAGGCCAGTACTCTATCCACTGTACAACCCAGCTGCCCATTGAAATTGGTAATCAATAAATTGATTAAAAAAATCAATAATATTTTTAAATCAATAAAGATTGCCCAGAGTCATAAACCATGAGATGATATGGTATAGTGGAAAGAGTATTAGATTTGGAATCAAATTACCTGGGCTCAAATCCTAATACTGTCACTGACTATCTGTGTGACCTCGGGCAAAGCACTTAACTTCTAGGGGCTCAGGTCTCCTCATTTGTAAAATCTATCAGTAAACATTTATCAAGATCCTACTATGTGCCAAGCATTATACTAAGCACTGGGGATACAAAAACAGGCAAAACAGGGGAGACAATATACATACAAATATATGCAAATTAAGGAAATAATCAACATAGGAAGGTACTAGAATTAAGAGGGATTGGAAAAGGCTTCCTATGAAAGGTGAGATTTTAGTTGAGACTTAAAGGAAGACAGGGAAGTCAGTACAGCAGCTGGGGTGGAGGAGGGAGAGCATTCCAGGCGTAGGGACCTGTGGCCTCGAGGCTACATGGGGCTCTCTAGGTCCTCAAGTGAGGCCCTTTGACTGAATCCAAACTTTGCAGAAATGTGGTTTGGATTCAGTCAAAGGGCCTCACTTGAGGACCTAGAGGGCCCCATGTAGCCTCAAGGCCACATGTTCCACACCCCTGGACTAGATAGATAATCCCTAAGATCCTTTCCAGCTCTAAGTCTATGTTCTGAAGAGCCATGCTCAACAAATATAATAATGATGAGAAAGAGGCTTATGCCCCTTTAGTAAAATGTATGCCACTAGATGACAGGAACTGTTTCATGTATGTCTTTGTTTCTACAATACCTAAAGCAACGCCTTGCATATAAGAAGTGCCTAATAAATGTTGGTTGAACTGATTTGAATTCACAATGTATAAGGAAGGAAATGCATTATCATAGCAAAAGGCTATTTTCCCTTCCTCAAAATGTTCTCCTGCAAAGAATACCAATGAGTCTTAGCTAGATCCCAGCTGTGTGAAGTATCATGTATATACTGAACACTCAATAAATATTTGTATTTGATGATCAAGCCATCTTATTCTTTCTTGAAAGGGAAGAAAACATGTTAACTGCTTTACAAAAATGGTGAGCTGTTTTGGTTTTTTTTTTTTTTTTTGGCCATACAGCTAGTTCCACTTACGTTTTTCCTAATGTTAATTCAGAGAATAATAAAGATCCGATGTTTATAACTAGGAATGACTTAGTTGAACTGCTAGTAAAGTAGCCACTTGTGTTGGTTTTAGGTAACATCAGCCTATTCAGATTAAACAGATTCCTTCTGCACTGTCCAAGGTGCTGGGGGAGATACAAAGTTTAAAGACATGATTCTGGCTCTCATGGAGCATCCAGTCCATTAGGGTGATGACACATAAACAGATATGTATGTATGTGTATGTGTGTGTGTGTGTATATACATATATGTATATATACACATACACACACACATATATACATATATACACATACATATATATGTATGTGTATATATGTATTATTTCTTTAGAGGGTCCTGATAAAATTTATCATTTAAAGATAGCTAAAGCTGATATTTCCACAGTAAAGTACTTCTACTTCACATAGCATGTAAACAAATCAGTAGGGATTCAGAAATAGCTTTCACACTGTTGCCAGAAAAGCACAACTTTGGCCATACAAGCTCTAAAATGGTCTAAAGCACCTGATCATCATAGGAGGGGAAGGTTTTGAGTGATTTTTGTACCCTGACTTGCTCCAACTTACCTTATATCTTCCTGTGTCCACACAATCCAAGTATTATATTTGATTTCTTGAGTAGTAATTTTTTTATGTTTACACCTGCCTGGTTCGTATTGGGCCATTTCTTGGATCTATTTATTAAATGATGTGATTGTGTTGATTCACACTCCTTATTATACACAGGTTCACCCTTACTCTCAAGTTTTGGGTCACCTCAAGAAGTGCTGTCAAGTCAATATAATGCCATGAATCTCCCAGATGGTAGAATACACCAACGACATTTATGTCATTTGCATATCAAGAGTTTGTAGATTCAAAGATTCTAGAGTGACAGATAGCAACATGTATATGCTTTCATTCAATAAACAGATTGATGTGATCCATTAACATTGACTATGGCAATATATTGCTTGGCTCATCTCCCATAACAGAGAGAGTTCTATTGGTTCAACCTACTCACTTACTGCTCACAAATCTTCCCTGGATGCCCATTACCTACTAACTAAAATCAAAATTTCCAATCCATGAATTCAAATGACAACTTTTTCCCTCTACCCTTTTCTTCTACCTCTCCCCTTTATAAAGCCTACATTACAACCAAACTGGACAATTTGCTTTTCTGTAAACATATTATAAATACCCTCTTTTTCTGGAAGAACCATTCTTCAATTTCTACCTAATCAAATTTTACCCATGTTCCACAGTCCATCTCAAAATCAAACTATTTTATGAAATTTTCCATGACTCACCATTAGGGAATTATCTCTCTGTCCTCTGAACTTGCATAGTTCTTCTGATTTATCTTTCTCTCAACACTTAGCACATTCTGCCTTGTAACTATAGTTGTTGGAACACACAGCTTTATGTCTACGGCAGAGTGCAGAAGTTGTGTGTTACTACATGGACTCCATAGAAGACTCTTTTAGAGTCTAACTTCTCATGAGAGCCAAATTGTAAGTTTCTATTGCCCTGTAATTTTTCACCTGCTTGGCATTTTCTTAACCTGATTGGTGCAGAACTCCTTGGAGTTTGGAACTTTAACTCTCAAAATAATTTCAGAACTTGTTGAATATTCCTTTGGGTCAGTTGCCTTTGGAAACTCCAGATTTTGATCTCACCTGGTTCTCACCTGAGTCTCAGTTTGAACTTTATGCCACCTCCCCTCATCAGGTGAGCATTCTTCCAATGAGCCAATTAATTGTTTCTAATCTCAGTCTCTCACTCCCTGGCCGTTCCAGAAAAGTCAGCTGATGTCAAAATCAGGAAGCTGACAATATTGATTTTTGTGAGTGTATTTTCTCTCTCTGTAAGACTGTAAGTTCCTTGAGGAAAAGGTCTATGTCTTAATGAACTTCATATCCCTCAAAGCAGCAAGCACAGTCACTTTGGAATAGGAGTTACTTCATAAATCCAATAAATGCATGTTAATTAAATTATGTATGACTTTTTAAGGTTTACAAAGCATTATCTTCATAAAAAAACACTGCATGCATTGTGTTCTAGTCATTCCTTCATAATCCTATATCTGTGGTTTTTATATTTTAAATCCAATTGTAAGACTTTACATCTATCGCTATTAGAATGAACACATCTATTAGACTTCATCGTATTTATTCCAGCCTATAATTCTAGCTTGCCAACAACTTTTTTTATTCTTATTCTATAGTCCAACATGTTATCTATTCTTTTAAGCTCATTATCACCTACAAATTTGATAAATATTCAATCATTCAAGTTATTAATAAAAATATTGAACAGAGGTGGCAGAGCCAAGATGGTGGAGTATAGGCAGCAACCCAGTCAAATTCTTCCACCATTTCCCTCCAAAAAACTTTAGAATAATGCCTCAAATCAAATTTTGGATTGGCAGGGACAACAAAAGGTCAGAATGATTCATTTTTCCAGCCTAAGACAACTTAGGAGGTCAGCCAAAGAGGTCTATGACACCAGGGTCATGGCAGCCCATAGTGTGCCATCAGCTATGACTCTTAGAGATTTCCACAATAATGGCAGCAGCTGCTTTCAGGGCTCTCAACCCAGATATGATAAGGGGGTCAGACAACTGATCAGAAAGAGATTATAGGGGACCCTTTGTTGGCATTTATTGGCAGCTCATTGCCCATACGTAGTTCTGGGACACAGTTCCAGGATGGAGAGGAGTACTTATGATCAGTCATAAGGGAGCAGGGTCCTTGTCTCAGTTCCAGGGCAGAGAGGAGCACTAGCACTTGTGGCCACAAAGGAGCAGGGGACCTGGTCACAGTTCTAGGGCTAAGAGGAGCACTAGTGTTTGTTGCTACATGTGAGCAGGGGCCCTTCCTAAGTAAAGGCCACAGTACAGACAAGGAAATCAGTGACTCCATCTCTCCCCAGGTCACATATCTTGGAAGCACAAAAAACCTGCAAACCTTCAGAATTAGCTCTGAAAACACTAGCACAAAAAAGCCTGAAGCTTGTCACAGTGCATCCCCACCACGAGATGAGCAGATTGTAGCTTTAACATAAAGTTCAAAATTAAGAAATAGGCTGGAAAAAAAACAAAGAACATAACCATAAAAAGCTACTATGGTGACAAAGAAGACCAAGACACAAACTAAGAAGAATACAGCAACACAAAAAGATGGCTATAAGCAAAGCTTCAGAGAAAATGCTAATTGGACATAAACCCAACAAAAATTCCTGAAAGAGAAGAAGAAAGATAAGAGTAGAAGAAAAATGGGGAAAAGTAATGAGAGTGATTCAAGAAAATTATAAAGAAGGAGGAGCTAGGTGGTACAGTGGATAGAGCCCCAGCTTTGGAGTCAGGAGGACCTGATTTCAAATCTGGCCTCAGACACTTGGCACTTAACTAGCTGTGTGACCCTGGGCAAGTAATTTAACCCCGATTATCTAAGCAAAAAGAGAAAAGAAAAGAAAAAGAAAAAAAAAAGAAAAGTATAAAGAGAATTATTACCTTGGAAAAAGAGACACAAAAACATTCTGGAAAAAAGGACTCCTTAAAAACCAGAATTGGCTTAATGATAAAATAAGCACAAAAATTCACTGAAAAAAAAAGAGTTTCTTAAAAAGCAGAATTGGCCAAAGGGAAAAAGAGGTACAAAAGCTCACTGAAGAAAATAGTTTCTTAAAAATTAGAAGTGGGCAAGTGGATGATAATGACTCCATAAGACATCAAGAAACAACAAAACAAAACCAGAAGAAGAAAATATTTAACAAAACAATAATAAGAACAGACTGCACCAGAGAAATTCAGGTTGACATCAATACATTAATAACTACTATTTAGTTCCAATCATTCAACCAGCTCTAAATCAGCCTAACTATAATATCATCCATCCCACATCTCTTCATATTCTGCATAAGGATATTAAGAATGAATTAAAAAGCATATACTAGTGCTTACTATTTGGCAAGGATCATTCTAAATGCTAGGGTTACAAATAGAAAAAGAAGACAATCCTTCTTGAGGAGCTTACATACTGATCTTAAGACAACCCATGTAGGCAAATCCAGACACAGAGAAGGTGGAAAGGGCTAGTAATTCTTAGGCTGCATTGAAATGTCTGCCCCATAGGAGTGATCTACCACCATTGAGAAGGAAACTTTGGGCCTAATGGTGAGAATGGAAAGGGGATTCTGGGTTTTCTCCTAAGGGTAGGGATGGAGTAGTCAGTTCAGGCCAGGAGGAAAGATGGGAAAGAGGTTTCTGGCAGGAAGGTTGGGGAAGGGCTACTGAGTAGGGAAGGCAGAAGTTGTCCCACCTGATACTACCTGAAGCTGGAATCCCACTCTACCACCCAGCTATTCCAGCAAAGGTCTGAGGTAGCCTGTAGTGGGAGAGGATAAAGATGGATAATTCAATACCTTACTTTTGTAAGAAAAAATCACTAGTCAAATACACTGCTAAATACCTAGATCTACAGCATTTTTTCAGTCTACCAGCCTATACCATCATCAAAAAAAAAAAAATGCATAGGCTTTGCCAGATTACCAAAGGAGTCTATGAACAAAACTCATTTTAAGAATATCTGTTTTAGACTATTTTACCTTTTTTCCTAACTGGAATTGTGTGTTTGTGTCCCAGGATTTTGTTTTTGAAATCACCCCATCATTCTTGCGCTGAGTTTCTCTATAAAATTTTAAGCAATGACATTCTATTTATCCTTGCTTTCAACTCTTAGAAATTTGCTTCCCCTAAATCTAAGACTATACCTAGCAATGTGATCTTCATCCATCATGAGCTCTGAGATACATGGGCACTTCTTCTTGGGGTTTCCGTCATTCATATTTTAGTACCCTTCCATCTAAGATTATCCCCAGTTCATCTTTTCTATATCTAGTTTTTATATAGTTGTTTGCATGTTGTCTCTCATTGTGAGTTGCCTGAGAACAAGGACTGTCTTTTGCCTTTTATCATATCTCCAGTGCTCAGCACAGTGTCTGGCACATAGTAGGTGCGTAATAAATGTTTTGATAAGCTGACTCTTAACAGAACAGGGTTCAGAAGAGTAGATCTGGTGTGGTGTAGTGTAAAGAGCAGCAGCTAGGTGGCACAGTGGATAGAGTACAGGACCTGGAGTTGGGAAGACTCAACTTTGTGAGTTCAAATGTGACCTCAGACACTTGCTGGCTGTGTGACCCTGAGCAAGTCACTTAATCCTGTTGACCTCTGTTTCCTCACCTGTAAAAATAAGCTGCAGAAGAAAGTGGTAAATTACTGCAGTATCTTTGCCAAGAAAATACCAAATGGGGTCACAAAGAGTTGGATATAGCTAAAATAATTGAACAACAATAAATAATTGAGCTTAAATAAAGAGCACTGAATTCAGAGCCCAAAGATTGGGGTTTGGATCCCAGTTCTGCTTCCTATGTGATGCTGGGGAATTTGATTAATATTTATGGGCCTCAGCTTCCTCATATGGAAAAAGGGAGACTTGGACTATGGTGCCATCCAGTTCTCAAGTTGTATGATGCCCTTTATCATTTCTATATTTTGATGAATTAAAGTATTTTAAGAAAATATTTTTGTATGCAGAAACAATAAATCATTTTTTCAATAAAAAATAAAATATTATATTTTGTCAAGGGCTCTGCTTTAAGCAGAGAAAGTGCTCCAATAGGTACTCAATCATTTGAAGCCTTCCATCTCTACCACATCACGCCTCCTTATCACAGTTGATATATTTCAAGAACTCACTCTGCACTTCCTACTTTTTTTCTTTTTTTGCTTTTTGGCTAGGCAATGGGGTTAAGTGACTTGCCCAGGGTCACACAGCTACTAAGGGTCAAGTGTCTGAGGCCAAATTTGAACTCAGGTCCTCCTGACTCCAAGGCTAGAGCTCTATCCACTGTGCCACCTAGCTGCCCCTGCATTTCCTACTTTGAACCAGGGGCTCTGTAGTGTACCACCTCCACAATATCACTTCTGTTTGTCCCTCTGCTGATTTTTAACAACAATGTTCACAATCATCCTCCCCCTCCTCTCACTCATGGATTTTCTCACAAGTGTGTCTTCCTATTGTTATATAATGCTGTTCCATCATGCCATTAATTGAATCTGTTCCATCTGAACAAGGTATATTTCTGCATTTCAGTTATGAATCCCATTCCACCAAATCTTATTGATGCCCACGAGGCCAAATTTATCTCTTTGCATTAACATCTTTTGTTCGCTTTGTTGTGCTTTGACATCTGAAGCCTTGAATTATGTTATTGCCCTTTTCCTGGATATTGTCTCCTAAAAATTAATAGGCTTCTCCACTGATATTCTTCCTATATTTTACCTGCTCTTTTCTTTCATTTCTGCTATGTAGATGGGCAATTTTCTCCCTTCCCCTTCACTTTCCATTTAAAATCCATTTTGCTCAACAGGTAAATGTATTTTTTTACCAACCCTCATTAAACACACTCCAGTCTTATCCTGCCATTCCAGTGTCTGAAACCAAGGTAGGAATTTCATATGATAAAGTCAGTAAAGTGGAATAGCTGATTAGGAAACAGGTGTCAGAGAATGGGTTATATGGACCACTACCACCACAACCACCACCACTACAACAATTGTTATTGCCACTAATAAGAATAGTAATATAAACTAATAATATTACTTGAATGTTTCTATGCTTCTTTATGATTATAACATTCTGTTGCATACATTTTCATATTTGATCATCACAACAATAATGTTGGCAGATAGGTAGGTCTAGTGTTATTTCCTCATTTTTCAAATTAGGAAATTAAACTCAGAGAAATTAAATGATTTGCCCAGGATCACACAATTAGTCAGCATTATAGCTGGGATTCACCTCCAATCCTCTGACCTCCAGGTCAATGCCCCTTCTACACTATACTATGTACCGCCTTCTCACAGGAATTTGTAACTTTAGCATGGAAAAATGATCAGTTCCAGCCAGAACATGAATGGTCCCAATGAGATGTATGTGACTTAACTGAGGAGGTGGATTTCTGTTGTTAATAGGGGAAGAACACCTTGATTTAAAATAGATGCTCCCTTAAAAAGAGACTTCCACTAACTTTCAAATCTGCCATAAAGCTTAAAATGTAGAAGGTGCCATGTTGCTTTGATCTCTCAAGGGGAAGGGCCAATATAGGCAAAGCAAGGAGAAACTTGCTTAAGAGGAGCATATACCTGAATCAGGACAGAAGCAGTGAAGAGAGCTTAAGGATAGTCTTCTAGAGGTTCTGATCTCTCCTCTTCTCTGCTATACAGAAGATCATCTATTCTTGTCTAGGTGGACCAAGGAGGAATTCTTGGCTCTTTTTTGCTTATTCTCTATTGGCTGCATGGGAGGTAGTATTAGGCCCAGTGTAGGTCTCTATTGGTCATGAATGAATGAATGAATGAACATGTATTAATTATTGGTTACTATGTGGAAATTGTCAGGCTAAGCACTGGTGATATAAAAAGAAAAGCAAGATGGTCCTTGCTCTCAAAAAACTCTAATTCTAAGCCATCATAAAAAGGAGATTTCAACTACAAGTCAGATGGAAAGACACTGGGCTATGGATGCAGTCATACAGCAGATGGTAATGCTTTTCTTTAATGTTATTTCCACTAACTAAACCTAGTACTTTATGTTACTGAGCCGTTTGACATTGTCAATGACTTTGCTGGCCAGAACTTTCTTTTCCAGGTCTTCAGTTGGTGTGGCTGCCAGATCATACCACAAGAGTTGCTTCCCTGGGCCATGAATACACGGCCCAAGTTGAAAGTAGAGCCAGTGATGTGGATAATGCTGCCATTCTCAGAGGTCTTGTGATCATTTGTAACAGTTGGTGGTGGTAGTTTGGGAAATGGTGGGTCCGTTCACAATAATAACAGCCGGCATTTATAGAAAACACCAAGTTTGTAAAGGGCTTAAGGCAGACTATCTCATTTAAGCCAGTTCTATTATGTTGATACTACACATGCTATTATCTTCATTTTAACAGGGAAGAAGAGGCTCATAAAGTTTAGGTAACTTGCTGGTGGTTCCACCAAGGCAGGATTTGGAGCCAGGTTATCTATTTATCTAAATACAGCACTTGATTTACTATACCATATTCTGTGGCTTCTTTCTTTAGAGATATGATTAAGAGTAATATTTGCAATGAATAGGAATCATTTTGATGAGGTTCTATGGAATAATTCAGCTAGAATTTACCCTGGAAGTCCTTGTAGTTTTCATTAAATCTCTCCCTTGAGCAAAATTGGGAGTTCATTCAGTGGAGTTTGGTCCACCAAGCAAGAGAGAGCTCAGGCTATTAACAGACTTGGGGTGGGTGCTCTAGTCTTGTTAACAAAATGTTTTAAGTTCCTTGGTTCTAGAAGCTCTTTGATGAAGAGTTATTATTATCACAGTGCATACATTGGAATCTCAGTGTTAATGAAGGCAGGATTTGGCTGACTGCTAATGAGCGTTGGCTTCCTGTTCAGCAGTCTGAAGCATCAGCTGTTGAAAGATGTTACTGAACTGTAGCAGAATATTGCTATGCATCAGATATTTCTACTTGAGCCTCGTGCTATGACACAAGCATTATTATGCATAGGATCATTGTAGGGAAATTGTACTGACAGAAAAGGCAAGGAATAGATGACAGAAGAATGAGGATTGTATTTATTGGACTTTTTCTGTTCTTCATCCATTGGGTACAATGGAAACAATTCTGAATTTGGAAACTGAGGACTTGAGTTAGACTTTACTATTATTGTGACTTTGGATAAGTTGCTTAACCTCTCCATCCTTAAGTTTCCTCATCTGTAAAATAAGAGGATTAGATGAGGTGACCTCTAAGATCCTTTCTAGCATCAAACACATGCTTTTAGATTTTTAGCACACACAAACAGTGTATTATCCCTCATAGAAGCAACTGTTGCCCTTGGTTACTTGGAATGGCTAAAATGGTGGTCAAGGGCAGGGTGGATTGCTGAGCTTTTTTTGCAGGCCACAGTACTCCAAGAGTAGTACTTGAATGAATGGCATGTTAAGCTGTGCTCAGCCGCTGTACTTCCTGCTGAGGGCAATGACAAATAACAGACTTCAAAGATGCCATCATGGGGAAAAAATGAGTTCTTTAAGAAAGAACAGTATTTGTCTTCCTCAAGTGTGATATGTGGTTGAGACAAAGTGTCTGGAAGAGAAAACGGTTCTTCAATTGACATTGGAACTTTTCCCCTTTTATTAAAATTAAAAAAGAGGATTTTTATAGAAATCAAAATGCCTTCATTAATTCTCTTCCAATCATTTGTTCATTCACATTCTGTAAAATGTCTAATCTGGAACTAGTAAAGTGGCAACTTATAGAACAGGTGAGAAGATGTATAATGTTAATAGAAGAAAATCACATTCTTTGAAAGACGTTGAGGCCTCAGAAAAATCAGAAAAATAATATATTCATTTTTATTATGCAGTTGTATTATGCAAGAACATGTGTATTCTAGAAACAAGAGATCTGCCTGTCCACTGAATACATGCTATTAAGAGGGAAAAAAAATGCAAAAATTTAGCTTATTACTTAAGATTCTGTACTCTGTCTATAAGGAGTTCTATATCAGGAGCTGATTTTCTTAGTATATATTTGCATTTATTATTAATCTTAGAAAGCAGTTGGAATTTTTTTAAATAATAAGAATGAAGGGGAGGTGAAAGCGCAGCACTAGTAAAAGCAAACCTTTCTACACTCTTCTTGCAATGTTTCCCTTTGCACAAACTTAACGATTCACCATTTCCCAAACTCATTCCTCCTTTTGCTAGCTCCATGCATTTGCCCACCTGTTATCTATGCCTTTGTTAAAAGATTAGGCTTTGCGGTCTTGAGACCACTATGACAACTTCCCCTTGAGGGAGGCTGAAGCTCATAGAATCTATGCCTGGAAATGATTGTTATAAGATTGGGCCTGATGGTTTTGAGGCCATCGTGACAGTCTCCCCTTAAGGGAGGCTGTAAGCTTATTGAACATGCTCATGGAAAAATACTGACAAGAACATTTTTGGAAGGTTAGTACACCTGTGTACCACAAAGAATATTTTTGTCTACCATCAGCTTGTTTTTCTCCCTGATAACAATCCCTTCAAAATAACATTTTTTGCTCTGACCTCTGATATGCAGCTAAGTCAGTTTCAGGGAGGCTACCCATCAACAGAGTATGAGAGCCCCACTCTCAGAAGTGCACTTTGGAGCACACCCTCCCCTTCCTATGAATGCTCCCCAGTACTGCTCTTAAGTGGGTTATACTCTGTTAGTATGTATTCCTAAATTGTTTGTTGGGTCCCCTTTTCCTCTCTCCCCTTCCCCACTGCTTACAATAAAGTTTTGCATTAAGCTGATTTTCATTGTTTTGCATGTTATCCTCGGCACCTGAACTCATTAAAGAGTTATTTTTCCCAATGACTCTGGCTAGCCTACTGACTTTTCCTTGTACATAAACTGGGTAACCAGACAAGGACTTAATTTATTGAAAGCTGCACCTATAGTGGGTGAATATCACACTGTGAGCCCAGTTGTAGAAAGCAAGGGCCAATAGAGGAACTCTCCCAGGAGAGACTCCTTTATGCCAGAGAACAGACACAAAACAGCCTGGTATATGTTCATCTTACCTTTCTCCAGACCAAATATTGTTTTTTCTGCAAGTATTTTGATTCCCCAGAGCTGGAAATCATCTCTCTGTCCTCAGAGGTCTCATAGAACTTTGTATGTCTCATAACTTATCTGATTCTACTTCATATATAAGTTTGATTATGCCTAAATAGCTGCAAGTATTTATAAGATAGGGAACAGTACCATATTTATCTTTTTCATCTTCCATCATCTAGCATATTGCCTTTTACATAAAAGGCATTGAATATCTCTTTAGTAAATTGAATTGAAGTAAAGTGAATAGAAAATATGTTAAACAGTAACATAAATAGCATCCACGGTACCCCTTGTATGTGGACTACCAGAGAAGCTACTTCAGACTCAAGGTACCTTCATAGCACCCACTCAAAACCATAACTCAGGTGACTTTCCTTATATATTTTGTTTATCTATTCAGTCAAATAACTCCCCATTTTTTCAAAACAAAATTTATTTTATCCATCAGTCTAGTGAGTAATGTGACAAAAAAGGATCCCTCCATGAACATATAGGACACAATATTCCATTGGTTACCATATCATGAGGTGGGCACACATATAGAGAACACATCTGACTGGAGAACTAGTGACTTCTAAGAAGAGAATGAGGTGATATCTAAGATATCTGTTAGTATTAAATCTCTGATCTTAGATCTTAGATCTTTACCAAATAATGTGTCCCTCATGGAGGCAACTATTGCCTTTGGTTGCTTGCATTGACTAAAATGGTAGTCAAGGGCAGACTGAAGTGTTCAGCTTTTTCCATAAGCCCACAGTAATCCAACTGTTGTACTTGAATAAATGGCATATTAAGCTATAGCTAAATAGAGAGGGAATATGTATAGATGGGAAATATGTGCAAAGTGGCACATGTGAAACCCTCATGTGACTAAGGCTCACATGTGGAGGGCACATGCATAATCAATATAAACCTCACCTTCAATGGTTCAGAGCTACCAATGTCCTCTGGTTTAAATGTTGTCTTGCTCTCTGCCGATCATCAGATCTCTTTTAACCACCCATCTTGAGTGAGCTTCACGCCTCAATGTTGGATATCATATATCCACCATGTTATCTCTATTTGTACCTCTACTAGTTGTGAAGTTACAGAGGTATTTCTGCTACCCTCTATTACCACATACTTCAACTATTTAGCTTCTTCAGGGCCAACTGTTGTTTTCTTTCCTACCATCTTGCTAAAGTGTAATGACTAGAAAGCCTTTCCCTAACAAGATGACTCCTAGCTCTTTTATTCCTTTATTGAAAAGCCAATGGTTATAAATCCCTGTATGCATCTAGGCAACCAAAAGAAGTGAACAAAATGTCCCAGGCTAAGATTAAGATTAAGGCTATTCTTAATTAGATAGTGTCTGATGTTGTTTCAAAGTTCACAATCCTAGACAACAATCTAATTTAGGGTTAGAAAATTACTTTTAGTTCTTCTTATATCATTAGTTGAAATCTGGTGTCCCAGAGGATTCTATCCCAAAGGATCTATGTATAGATTAAAGCACATAAGGGGGACTCACTTCCAATATCCTCTTTTATTTAACATATAAATGAAATGAGGGGACAAAAGAAAAGTTAAGTGAATAAGTCAAGGCCATCAACTTTTATCCTGTCAATATTTCTGCTTTTATTATACCCATTTGGCAGCAACCAAACCTTGATTCTTATGTAGTATTCTGGCTAGAGTAAAACTTTTCCTGTTTCTCCATATAAGCACTTTATGATACAAAAAACAATCTTGAATTCTAACTTATTTAGCCCTTCACAAAAAAAAAAAATTCCTCTGAAATAACCCTGATGATGAATGAAACAGGTATTGTCTCCATTTTATAGATAAGGCAACAAAAATTCAAGGTTGCTCAGGAAATTATTTTTTACAGTCATAAATGAAACTCTGGGCCTTCTCTGGGCATTGGTTTCCTAATCTTCCCCAGAAGAGACCTATATTTGATACTCTATCAGGTCCCTGTTTAGCTTCTTCATTTTGTCACTCCCTGATTCTAAAACCCAAGATTCCTCAGTCCCTGAGGGACTATGAGGTGAGGGTAGGGGCAACTGGAATTGTCACCTGGCTTCATCTCAGGTGCCCTTTTCACTACTCCTCTCCTCCTCCCACTCTTGTCCTGCCTGTGCTAGAGCAGTTGTGTAAGGTCAGTGTTTTACTTGAATTGGCAAAAAGTAGTCTCCTCGCCCAGTTCTCCTGGTTATGGCAATACAGTACCCCTTCCTCAATGTGTTTAATTGATAAAATGCCCAGTCTTTTACGCTTAGTATAGCTTTGAAAAAGCTAACCTTAAGACAGATTTCGTAGTGAAAGTAACAGTTTTCCTTGACAACTTGGTGAGTACTATCATACATTTCACAAAAAAATAAGATTGTCAGGCATTAATTTTTAGTGTCAGCTCAATTCACTGACCACAATTATCAAGAACACAAAGTGATAGGACCAACTAATCCCTTTTTGACACTAATTTACTGTAATAGAACTGTAACCTTCACTCTCCTTTACACTGATGGTTTCTGAAGTAATGTGACTTTGCATGTTAGACAAATAGCCAACCCCGTACTTAACAGTTTTGAAGGATTTCTCCCCTAATAGCTTGTTGTACAACTTTGTTATCATTTCAGATGACTCACTCTTTATCTTAAAATATTTCATCCCCTAGATACCTAGGCCAACTAAGAAGAATGTTGCTGAGCCCTAAGAAGACTGTTGATATGGGTTTTATAATTTTTAGGGACCCAGGGTACCAGCAAGAACAGACTCTCATTCAAAGAAGAGCTAAAGGTGAGGGCTTCAGCTCTAACCCTGTGTCAAGAACAGGATTTGGATTTCCACTCACTTCCACCCCAAGAATATAATGCATATATAATGAGTATCTATTCTGCCTGGCATCATTGAGTACCCTTTGTGACCAGATTGCCAATACACAGACAGGCCTCATACTACCAACACCTTATCTAGGACTCAGATACACTAAGTCTGACTCAAAGCTGAGCTAGCTCTCCCTACCTGGGATATGTTCTGTACATGCATTGCCACCTGACATTTTGGGATGAGGCAAAAGAACCAGCAACAGGTATGAATTCAGCCAGTTCCCTGTGAATGCAAATACCAAGTATTCTCTCCAAAGTCTAGGGAGCTGAGGGGTGTAGGCGACAGGAGAGATTTAGCTACTGAATACCTGGTTTCAATACCTTAGCACAATCCGAAGGGTGGGAATCTTAGCCAACCAGTATTTCCCCTACTCTTTGGCTAGTAAACTTCCACATCCTCGCCTACTAATCTCAATGATTCACAGTCACTTACCTGAAGAAAAGGGATACACACACAAACACACACACAGATCCTCCTCTTGCTCTCACCCCTTGTTCTATAATCAAGATGTGTCTGATGGGGCAGCTAGGTGGTACAGTGGATAGAGCACCCTGGAGTCAGGAAGACCTGAGTTCAAATATGATTTCAGACACTTGACCTAGCTGTGTGACCCTGGGCAAGTCACTGAACTCCACTGCCTAGCTCCCCCCCACAAAAAAAAGATGTGTCTGATCTCACATCTCCAGCCCCACCCCTAGTGAGACTGCAAATTCCATAAAGGCAGTGTTCTTCTTGATAATATTTATATAGCTTTTGAACATTTACAAAGTGTTTCACAACATCCCTAGAATGGGAGGTGCCATTTTTGTCCCTATTTTATAGATGAGGAAACTAATGTAGTGTCACTAAGTGACTTGCCCAGGGTCACACACTGTCTGGTCAAATTTGAACTCAGGTTTTCCTGACTCCAAGTCATCCTCTCTCCAATGTGTGATAGCCTCTGATTTCATCATTTTATTCCTAACTGCCTAGCCCAATGACTTGCATGCAGTAGGAGATTAATAACTATTGGTTGAACATAGCTAAATTGAATTAGAAATTCCAACTAGAACTCAAATTTTAAAATGTTCAGCCCAAATTGTAATACGGTAGAATTTTACCTTTTGATGAGGTGTGGTTTCAGTTGCCAATATATTTCTTCTAATGAATACCAAGCTTCTTAATTAGTCTTTCCTCTCAAACCTTAAGCAAAATATAAAACAAGAAACCTACAAGGATGTCAAAAGAAAAGAACCTTTTGATCACATGTGTTCAAAGAAGTATATCTTGCATATTAAATTTTCATTGTAAACTCCAGAGCTGACTAACTTCATTTTGCATTTGTTAGTCATTAGTATATCATTGCCAGAGCTATAGGCCTCCAAGACACAGCCTTACTTTGTAAGTAAATCAAGTTGGCAGGGGCTCTCATAGTAACATGTGAGGAGTACTAGGCATGCTTCCTCATCCCCAAACATCACCTCAATTTCTGTCAGGATTCCTGAAATTCCAGCACTAGAAATTCATGCCGTTCAGTCCTGGAAGCTTTACATTCTTCAAGAGCTCCCTATTAAAATGCACATACCCCTGATTTGTGTGTATTCATTAATTTGACAAAATCTATTAATTTCAAATTAAATGGTTGAGATTCAATTAAATAATCCTTTTTTCCTACTTGATAAGAGATTTTTTTTCACTTTTAATGCAATTATGCCATGTACACAAAACCTAAGAAATTTACCCTTTTCACCGTTTCAGGGGTTTTTTTTTGTATGTTTTGTTTTGTTTTGTTTTGTTTTTTAAGTCACATAAGTATTTGAGCTCAGATTTTCTTACTCTCACATTTCCATTCAGGTCATTAGTCCAAACTGCTTTCCAAGCCAACACATTAGCCTCTAGTGACTAAAAAATGCCAATGAAACAGATGCCCACACTTGATAATATCTACTTCCAACCCAAAGTGTAAATCTTATGAGTGTTTCTGCAGATTTGATTATCACAAGACTGATGTATCTATATAAAACAATCTTCTTCCAACTTCTGTGCTTAGGAAAGCCCTAAAAACAAATTAACTTTAATGTTTTTCCAAGGTTTGTTAACCTTCCTTGCTCAACAGCTGATCTTCTTTCATTATAAAACTGCAAAGACGCTGTAATGACCCAAGGGTTGCCAGAATCTGGAAGTAAACACACATCCCCTGCTCTTCAGCACAGTTCCTCTCCGTGAAGCATGATTGGCAAGTTCTGGTAGCCTCAGTACATTTACATCTCACCAGTGATGAATGCCACAGATGTATAGTAAATACAGCTTCTGTGGAATTTAATGGTCGCTTTAGATGCTTCGGATCTCATTAGAAAAGGTCACATATTGTCCTAGCTCTGATGATTAGTGCAAGCTCTTGTATCTTTATGGGATGTTTCTGCAATATGCACTGCATAAGCGACTGTTTGTTCCTCATTTCAGACTCTACCAAGGTTTAAAACTCAACATGAATTTAGATGTGTTGAGGGGGAAAAAATGCCTCTCTGTAAACCTCAGACTTGTGTAAGTTTTTTGCCCTGGTGAGAGAAAGCTGAAATCTTGGGGGCTAAAAAATACTTGAAACCCATTTTCATATAATTTTCCCCAGCAGGTTTGTTTAAACCCATGCTCAGAACTCGATTTACAATAATAAACAAATTGCTGAATCTGCACAGCAAGGAGTGCTTTTTCAGAGGGGCTGGGAAAATTCAAACTAGATGCATTTTCTTTTGAAATGTGATCACTTCAATACCACCTGGCAGCTATTACCAGGGACAATACATTCTTATTTCCTTCTTAAGGAAAATAAGAAAACTTAAAACCACAAATTCCCTGTAACTCACTCAATAATGGATTATGACATCAATGAACACTGGCTGTAAATTCCTTGAGGGATCATGGGACCATAGAACGAGTGTTGGAAGAAACCTGAGAGGCCACATTTCGCTATCCCTCCCCCTCCCCACTCTAATTTTACAGTTGATGAAATCGAGGCTCAGAAACGTTAGATCACTTGTTCAAGGTTAGAAACTGTGTATTATGAAATAATAGCAACAGCAACTCACATTACTTTTCATCACGACAATCCTGTGATGTAAGTCGTTCAAACATTACTGTCCCTATTATACAGATGTGAGGCTAAGAGATGTTAAATGAATCAACAAGGCTCACACAGCTAATAAGTGTTACTGCCAGGAGTTGAATCCTTAAACAATGTTCTTAATCCATTGTGACTCCCACTGCACCTAGCATGGTCTACCTCTTAGATAATAAATATTACTTGGGTTGATTTTCATTGGATTTTATTGGATATAATGTTTATAAGGATACTAAGGAACTAATGGCTATCCATATAGAAATGTCACTCAATTCAATTATCTTTGAGTCAACGAGATTGCTCCGTCTGTCCTACAGTTGATCACAGAGCAACTAATGACACAGTGAACAGTTGAGTTAAAAAAAAATCAACATAATTATTAAAGTAGGACCAGTCCAAAGTCAGTGGAAGATAACTAGAGGGCAATAAAATTAATTATTTTTCCTGTTATGAATCAGGCTTTTTTTTTTTAAGAGATAAGCTGAATGTACTTGAATGTAGAATTGATTGAATTTTGGATTTAGAACAACTGCCACTGTGTATACATTGTACAGAGATGTTATCAATATACAAACAAACAAGCCCATGATGGTAAAATTAGATCATAGTGGCTTTTCTACATGGTGGAGGCTATGTACTTTGTAGTTGACCTTGTAAACTGAAGCTTAAAGGGACTTGTCCAAGAACACAAAGTTAGGTAGGACACATGGTTGGTGTGGAATGTAGACCTGTATCTCCTATATGAATGACCTTTCCACTAAATTGCAATGTTTTCCTCTTTTAAGTTGTAATTTCTTGAAAGCTCATCCTAGGTTTATAACTTTGGCATTATCTTCAGCTCCTTACTTTCCCTAACCCTATATATCCAAACAGTTGCCAAATCTTGCAGATTTTACCTTCAGGGTCTTAGGGAGGCCTTCATCACCTCTCACCTACATTATTGGAACAGCCTTCTTACTGGTCTCTCTGCCTTTTCTCTCCCCACTCTAATACATATTACACACAGCTGCCAAACTAGTTTACCTTAAGCATGGATCTGACAGGTCATTCAATTCAATCAATTCTATTGGCTCCCTACTACCTTTAGGATTTTTTAAAACATTTTTTATTTAAAGTTTTGAGTTCCAAATTCTATCCCTCTCTCCCTCCCCTACCCCTTTCCTGAAACAGTAAGCAATCAGTAGAGGTTTACGTGTGCAGTTATGTAAAACATTTCCATATTAGTCATTTTGTACAAGAAGACTCGAATAAAATTTTAAAAAATAGAAGAAAGAAAGTGAAAAATAGCATGCTTCAGTCTGTATTCAAACAATATCAATTCTGTCTCTGGAGGCAGATAGTATGCCTCATCATTAGTCCTTTGGGATTGTCTTGGATCACTGTATTGCTGAGAATAGCTAAATCATTCACAGTTCTTCATCAAACAATCGTGTTGTTACTGTGTACAATATTCTCCTGGTTTTGTTCACTTCGCTATGCGTCAGTCCGTGTAAGTCTTTCCAGGTTTTTTCTGAAATCATACTGCTTGTCATTTCTCATAGCACAACAATATTCCATCACAATCATATACCACAGCTTGTTCATCCATTCCCCAATTGACGGGCAACCCTTCAATTTCCAATTCTTGGACACCCCAAAAAGAAATACTATAAATATTTTTGTATAAATAGGTCCTTTTCAAGGGGCAGCTAGGTGGTGCAGTGGATAGAGCACTTGGCCCATGAGTACCTGAGTTCAGATCTGGCCTTTGACACTTACTAGCTGTGTGACCCTGGGCAAGTCACTTAACCCCACTGCCTAGCCAAAAAAAAAAACCCCAACAAACAAAACAACAACAAATAAATAGGTCCTTTTCCCAGCTGTCTTTGGGATATAGACCTAGCAGTGGTATTGCTGGATCAAAGGGTATGCAGAGTTTTATAGCCCTTTGAGCATAATTCCAAATTGCTCTCCAGAATGGTTAGATCAGTTCCCAGCTCCATCAACAATGCATTAGTGTACAAATTATCCCATGTCCCCTCCAATATCCAATATTTTCCTTTGTTGTCTTATTAGTCAATCTGATAGGTGTGAGGTGGTACCTCAGAGTTGTTTTAATTTGCATTTCTCTGATCAATAGCGATTTTGATAATTTTTTCATATGACTATAGGTAGCTATGATTTCATTGTTTGAAAACTGGCTGTTCATATCCTTTGACCATTTATCAACTGGAGAATAACTTATATTCTTATAAATGTGACTCAATTCTGTATATATTTGAGAAATGAGGTGTTTATCATAGATACTTATTGCAAAAATGTTTCCCAGTTTTCTGCTTTCCTTATAATTTTGGTTGCATTGGTTTTGCTTATGCAAAATTTTTTTTTAAATATTATATAATGAAAATTATCCATTTTACATTTTGTAATGCTCTCTATATCTTCTTTTGTCCTAAATTCTTCCATTATCCATAAATCTGACAGATAAACTTTTCCATACTCTCTTAATTTGCTTATGGGATCACTCTTTATGCATAAATCATATACACATTTTGACCTTATCTTGGTATATGGTGTGAGACATTGATCTATATCTGGTTTCTGCCATATTGTTTTCCAGTTTTCTCAGCAGTTTTTGTCAACTGAGTTTTTGTTCCAAAAACTTAGATCATTGGGTTTATTATATATTAAATTACTATGGTCATTTACTATGATGTAATTTGTACCTAATCTATTCCACTGTTCCACCACTCTATTTCTTAGCCAGTACTAGATTGTTTTGCTAATTACTGCTTTAAAATACAGTTTGAGATCTGGAATGGCTAGATCACCTTCTTTCTTTCTTTCTTTTTTTTTTTAAGGCAATTGGGGTTAAGTGACTTGCCCAGGGTCACACAATTAGTAAGTGTTAAGTATTTGGTCTGAGGTCAGATTTGAATTCAAGTCTTCCTGACTTCAAGGCCGGTGCTCTATCCACTGCATCACCTGCATCACAAGATCACCTTCGTTCACATTTTTTTCATTGATTCCCTTGATATCCTTGAGCTTTTGTTCTTCCAGATTAATTTTGTTATTATTTTTTCCTAACTCTATAAAATATCGTTTTGATAGCTTGATTGGGATGGCACTGAATAAATAGATTAATTTAGGTAGAATTGTCATATTTGTTATATTGGCTCAGCTTACCCATGAGCAATTAATATTTTTCCAAGTTGTTTAGATCTGACTTTATTTGTGTGAAAAGTGTTTTATAGTTGTGTTCATATAGGTTTGTCTTGGCAGGTAGACTTCCAAGTATTTTATATTGTTTACATTTATTTTAACTGGAATTTCTCTTTATATCTTTTGCTGATGGACTTTGTTGGTAATATATAGAAATGCTGATGATTTATTTATGTGGGTTTATTTTGTATTCTATAACTTTGCTAAAGTTATTAATTATTTTGAGTAGTTTTCTGGTTGATTCTCTAGGATTATATAAGTATAACTTCATATCATATGCAAAGAGTGATAGTTTTGTTTCCTCGTTGCCTATTCTAATTCTTTTAATTTCTTTTTTCTTCTCTTATTGCTGTAGCTAACATTTCTACAATAGAGGTGATACTGGGCATCCTTGCTTCTCACCCAATTCATTGATCTGCCTTTTCTCTATTTTATTGATGTAAGCAATTAGAGATATAAATTTTCCCCTAAATGTCTCTTTGGCTGCATCCCATAAATTTTGCTAAGTTGTCTCATTGTTGTCATTTTCTTTAATGAAATTATTGATTGTTTCTGTGATTTGTTCTTTGACCCACTTATTTCTTAAAATTAGATTATTTAATTTTCAATTAATTTTAATCTCTCTTTCCATTATCCATTATTAAATGTAATATTTATTACACTATGATCAAAAAAGGATGTATTTACTATTTCTGCTTTTCTGCATTTGGTTGTGAGGTTTTTATGTCCTAATACATGGTTAATTTTTGTGTAAGTACTGTGTACTGCTGAGAAAAAGGTATATTCCTTTCTATTCACATTCAGTTTTCTCCAGAGATCTATCATATCTAACTTCCAGAACTTTATTCATGTTTTTTTTTGTTTGTTAGATTTATCTAATTCTGAGAGGGGAAAGTTGAGGTCCTCCACTAGTATAGTTTTATTATCTATTTCCTCCTGTAACTCATTCAACTTCTTCAAAAATTTAGGTGCTATACCATTTGGTACATATATGTTTATTATTGATATAGCTTCATTGTTTATGATACCTTTTAGCAAGGTATAGTTTCCTTCCTTATCTCTTTTAATTACATCTATTTTTGCTTTTGCTTTGCCTGAGATTGTGATTGCTACCTCTGCTTTTTTTGCTTCAACTAAAGCTCCAACCCCTTACCTTCTCTCTGCTTCAAATGTACTGTAAACAACACATTGTAGGATCCTGGTTTTTAATCTATTCTGCCATCCATTTCTATTTTATAGTTGAGTTCATTCCATTCACATTTATAGTTATGATAACTAGATGTTTATTTCCCTCTTTGCTATTTTTTCCTTTGTTTATACCCCTCTCTGTCTTACTCCTTACTCTTTCCCTCTTCACAAGTGTTTTACTTCTGATTGCTGTCTTGCCCAATCTACCTCCCCTTTTATCAGTCCAACCTCCACCTTCTATTATCCCCATCCCTTTAACTTTCTTATAGGGGATGATAGATTTCTGTATCCAAGTGGGTGTGTATGTTATTTCCTCTTTGAGCCAATTTTGATGAGAATAAGGTTTAAGCTTTGCCTGCCACCATCACACCCCCACCATTTTCCCTATAGCTCTTTCATGCCTCTTTGATGTGGGATAATTTACCTCATTCAATCTCCCCCCTCCTTCTCCTTCCTGTGCAATTTTCTTTCTCATCCCTTCCTTTTATTTCTTGGGGTATCATCCCACCTTATATCCACACCCTCTTTGTCTATATGTACTCCTTCTAATTGTTCTTATAGTAATAAAACTCTTAAGATTTACAAATATCATCTTGTCATATAAAAATATAAACAGTTTAATTTTATTGAATTTCTTATGTTTTCTCTTTCTTGTTTCTTTTTTTACCTTTTTATGTTTCCCTTGAATCCTATATTTGGAGGTTAATTATTTTTATTCATCTCTGGTCTTTTAGTTAGGAATGCTTGAAAGTCCTCTATTTCATTAATCTTTCCCTGAAAGATTACATTCAATTTTGCTGAGTAGGTGATTTTTGTACTTCTAGCACATTTATCTTCCAGTATATTACATTCTAAGCCCTCCTGTTCTTTAATGTAGAAGCTGCCAAATCCGGTGTAATCCTGACTGTAGCTCCACAATATTTGGATTGTTCCTTTTTGGCTGCTTGAAGTACTTTTTCCTTGATCTCTGAGCTCTAGATTTTGGCTATGATGTTCCTGGGAGTATTCGTTTTGGGATCTCTTTCAGATGGTGTTTGGTGGATTCTTTCAATTTCTGTTTTGCTTTCTGGTTCTAATATAGCAGGGCAGTTTTCTTTGATAATTTCTTGAAATATGTCTAGGCTATTTTTTTATCATGGCTTTCAGGAAATCCAATAATTCTGATATTTTCTCTCCTGGATCTATTTTCTAGGTTAGTTGTTTTTCAAATTAGGAATTTCACATTTTCTTCTTCTTCTTTCTTTTACTTCTCTGATTTTATTTAACCATATCTTGATGTCTCAGAGTCATCCACTCTTCCACTTGCTCAGTTCTAACTTTTAAGGAATTATTTTCTTCAAAAAATTATTTTGTACTTCCTTTTCCATTTGACCAATTCTATTTTTAGGGAGTTGTTTTTCTTGGTAAATTTTTGTATATCTTTTCCCATGCTATTGACTCTTTTATCATGATTCTCTTGCATTACTCTCATTTCTTTTCGCAACTTTCTTCTCTAACTTGTTTTTTAAAATCCTTTTTAATGGTGGCCCCAGGAGCAGCTGAAGGGGCTGAGTATAGCCCCAAGGACCCACAAAGAACCTGCTGCCCCAAGCCATGCTACAGGTGCACCAGACTGCCCTGGCCACCATGAAAGATGGAGTCTATGTCCTCCCATACCTGACACCTGAGGAGCACCTGGGGCTGGCTTGCTGGTGGAGATCCAATGACTCCACAATGAGCTGAGAGAGGCCATGAGCAAGGTCAAGGGGCTGGAAGCCAATGAGGTCAGTAAGACCTTGCAGAGGAACTGCAAGATGGTCATGGGGGGGGAAGAAGTTCAACATGTACCTCAAGAAGGTGGATAAAGAGCTGCTCCAGAACATGCCCGAAAAGATCTCCCACTTCCTATAAAAGGGTGAAGGCCTCAACATACATACATATATGTGTATACATGTATGCCTAGATAGCAGTAGGCGTTGACATACCTTGTGTAAAGGGTGAAACATGCATGCACACTCATACATACATTAATACATACCTGAGCATATATATGTGCATGTATGTATATATGTGTATATGCATGTACAAGGCAAGGACTACATATAATATGACATTGGTGTTAGTGGTCTCAAGGACCCTGAGCATAACTATGTGATGATGTTCTATCTTCAAGAACCTAGACCAGGAAACCAGAGACTATGCAACTAGCTACCTCTAACCACATCAAAGAAATAAAATCTCCTTGAGGAAAAAAAGTATCTTCTTTTTGGTAACTCCTAAGAAGTCCATGGGCAGGGCATCTTTATTTTCCATAAAAACCTGCCCTTTAATGCTTGAAAGGAAATTTAAAGACCATTAAGGAATGGAAGCATGGTACAGTGCTAACAGTGTTATATTGACAATCAGAAGATGTGGAGTCAAGTCCCATCTCTTTCATTTACAAGCTATGGATGATTTATTTACCACTCAGTGTCAGTTGCCTCATCTGTACAATAATTGAGTTAGACTAAGTGGTCTTTAAAGTCCTTTTCATCTCTAACATTCTATGATTCTAATATAAATGAGTACCATGTTTTAGAGGGGGTGGATAGGGAATTTATTTGTTTTGTTGTTGTATTATGTGAGTAAAAACCTTTTCCTCAAAGAACAAACCATACTTTAAAAGAAGACAGGTGCTCACTAGCTTCACCCTTTAGTCTTCTCTTTTGGCTGAATGTCTCCCACTGTAGAGCTTGATTTGGACAGTAAATATCATAGGCAAATGTGACTGGCACAATCCTAACAAAAGGCTGCCAGGCTCCAGTACAGTCCCTGTGCTCATGGTCTAAGGCTGCTATACCCCTTTCCACGGTGATGTGGATATTCAGCTACTCCTATATCCACCCAACTTCTCTATAGAATGCCACATCAATGTGACTTCTGCAGCTCAGGACCACCTACCTCCTCTTCCAAAAGTAACTGATATCACAGTGACAAATACACCATGACCATTCAATACACATTGTGTTTTCTTAGGGATTTCACTTTCCCAATCTGTTTGAAAAGTTAGTGTGTGAATGGGCATGGGGTGGGGTAGAGGGAGGGAATGTCATTTAAATATGACCCTTTGCAAAAGCTACCTGTTGCTCATGGATCAAGTCTGACTCTTTTATATGACAGCTCTCAAAAACTTCAAGACAGTGGTCATGCCCCAACTAAATTTTCTCTTCTTCAGGTTAAATATCTCCAGTTCCTTCAACCAGTCTTCATATGGTAGTATCTCAAGTCTTCTCATTAATCTGGTTGACATCTGCTGTATGTGTTTGAACTTAAAGCCCTTCCTAAAATATGGCACTCACAACTAAATAAGCTGTTCCAGAGGTCTTCTGACTGGTACAGAATACATTAGGATTATCACTTCTCGAGTCCTGGACGCAGCACATTTTAAGATCACATGAAGTCTTTTGGCTGCCATATAATACTGGAACAGATTTGTGCTTCTAATCCCCTAAAATCCCCAGATGTATGTACATTTACAAGTTTAATTTTTTTTTAAATCTAAGTACAGAACTTTATGTTTATTTATTAAATTCCATCTTATTAGATTTATCCTAAATTTGAAGATCTTTTCTGATTCTGACATTGTTATCTAAAGCATTAACTACTTCTCCCCCAGCTTTATCTTATCTGCAAATTTGATAAGCATTCCCTTTATGACTTCTTTTTGATCATTGATAAAAATGCTAAACAGCATACCAGAAGGGTCTAGACAGATCCCTGAGGCACTTTACTAAAAACCATCCTCCAAATTGAGTGATACCCAAAATTGACTATTCTTTGAATCATTCAACTAGTTGAAAATCCTTTTAAATATACTGTCATGTGGCTCAAACCTCTGCATTTGGTCCACTAATTAATGAGAGATTTTATCAAACTCTTTGTTGAAATTTAGTTACATTATATCTAACACTTTCTATAGAGCTGGTTTTCCTCTTTTAAAAAAAAGAGGTTAGTCTGCCATGATCTATATATTTTTTTTCTATTCAATAGTCAATAAATATTTATTAAATTCCTATTGTGCTAAGTGCTGGGAATACAAAGAAATGGAAAAGATAGTCCCTGTTATTAGAAAGCTCACAACATAAGGAGGGGAGAGATAAACAGACAAATATGTACAAACAAGCTATATACAGGAGAAATAGAAAGTAATTAAGAGAAGGCACTAGAAATAAGAGGAATTAGAAAGGTCTTCTTGTAGAAGATGGGGTTTTAGTAGGGACTTAAGGGAAGACCTGGAAGCTAATAGGCAGAGATGAGGAAGGAGAGCATTCTAGGCATGGGGAACAGATTTAGATTATATCAATGATTTTGTTTATATCATAGTCATTTAACTTTAACCTATACTGCCCCCATCACTGAATGCTTCTTTAAGACACCAAAAAGACACCAAAAATGCTTCTTTAAGACACCACACTCTATATCCATAGGCTACCATAGGCTATATCCATAGGCTATCTCTTGTGGTACAAAAGAGGTTTGTTTCATCAGTTTTTAGGGATCACTACTAGTCATTACAATCAACTAGAGATGTATAACCTTTTAAGTATTATTTTCACATTGTAATTATGTAGAGTATATTGTAATTTCACATGTAATTATGTACAGTATATTGTTCTAGTTCTGTTTACTTTGCTCTGCATAAGTTAACTTGGCCGCTTTCTGGCCATCTCCAAATCACACTTATTACACTATATTCCAGTTTCTATGTCTCTCTCGAACTGAGGGAGACATCCCTGTGACCCAAGTATTACATTGGTGAATAATCATCTTATCTTGCCTGGTCTGAGGCCCACCAAGCCATTTCCCAGCAATTTCCATGTCATACAGTCACATCACAAATGCATTCTCCTCCTTCTTCCTCAGAAGATAATCAAATCAGTCATTCCTAGTAAGAACTTGATATCAATTGCCCTATGACTCTAATCTCCATTCACTATGACCTCTCTTGCCAAGAAGTTTTTCCCTGGCCACCATTCATTCACCTGTATGTGTCATCTTTTCCTATTACTATGTATCTTGAGGGATCACTGGTATTTGTTTCATCAGCACTAGCACAATACCTGATATAGTAGACACTTACTAGATGTTTTTTCATCCAGTCAATACAAGTCTTCCCATGTTTCTCTGATTTCCTTATATTTATGGTTTCTTGTGGTTCTATAGTATTCTACTACATTCATGTACCCCAATTTTTCAGCCATTTTCCAACTAATGGTTACCCACTTTCTTTCCATTTTTATTTTATTATCATACAATGGACTGCTGTGGATAATTTTATGGATATTGGGCCATTCTTTTGGTTCTCAAGTTCCTTGGATTAGTGCCTACTACCAGAATGGTTGGGTAAAAAGATATGAGCAGTTCAGTGACTTTACTTGGATGAATTAGAATTGTTTAAAAGAATGGTAAGGGGGGCAGCTAGGTGGCGCAGTGGATAGAGCACCGGCCCTGAAGTCAGGAGGACCTGAGTTCAAATCCGACCTCAGACTAAACACTTGACACTTACTGGCTATGTGACCCTGGGCAAGTCACTTAACTCCAATTGCTTAAAAAAAAATAAATAAATAAAAAATAAAAGAATGGTAAGACCAATGCACAGTTCTATCAATAGCATATGTGCCTGTAATTACTACCACCATTGAGTATTTCTGTCTATAATCATCTTTGCCTATTTGATCAGTTTGAGATGAACTTTTAGAACTGCTTTAATCTGTATTTCTCTTACTGTTGGTGATTTGAAGCCACATTTCATATAGTTGTTGACAATTTATAATTAAGATTGATCATCTCCTTTGGCCATCCAAGTACTGAAGGCATGATAAAGCAATGCTGGTTCTTATTAAACCTTGTTTCTCTAAATGTTCACAAGCCATTCATTTAATGATACATTCTATAATTGTACTATATAACAAAACCAAGTACTCAAGTTTAACATTTGCTGACTAAAACCTTTTTTTTTTGAAAATTGGAATACTTGCCCTTAACAATTCTGTTACCTTTCTCCAATCCACCATGATCATATTTTAAAATTAAGGATTCTTTTTACTGTGAGCTTATCAGTAAACACAAGCATTTATATAGCTTTTTTTTTTTAAGGCAGTTGGGGTTAAGTGACTTGCCCAGGGTCACACAGCTAGTAAGCGACAAGTGTTTGATCAGAGGCCGTATTTGAATTCAGGTCCCCCTGACTTCAGGGCCAGTGCTCTATCCACTGCACCACCTAGCTGCCCCTCATTTATATATTCTAAGAAGAAAAAAGTTTGTATAATAAACTGTGATATTCTATTATACAATTTGTTTTTAAGAAGTAATATAGGTAAATATGCATATGTAATATTTTAAAAGAAAATATTGAAATGGTTCTGTTTGTATATGTTCTGCACAATTTTTCTTTTGCATATTAAAAACAATAAAAGTTTTATTGATACTCTCTTTTAGGTATCTATCACTACCTACCACCACCACCAATCGCTGATACAAGATCTTCTTTTTAAAAAATATGTGAACATGATTTGTATAAGAAGAAGGCAAGAACTTTCTAGTTGTACTCTGTATAGCTCGTCTTATGTATGTTTAGTCCGGCAAAATAAATCAATATGTTAACCATACTGAGAATCCATATCTGATTCTTCATCTCTAGACCATTATCTCTCTGTCAAGGTCTTTCAAAAATCAGCAACATCCTAATTTAAGTGTTATTTTTATGAACAAGCAATTTTCAGAAGAAGAAATTAAAGCTATCTATAATCACATGAAAAAAATGCTTTAAATCCCCATTGACTAGAAAAATGCAAATTAAAACAATGCTAGGTACCATATCACACCTATTAGATTGACTAACATGACGGAAAAGGAAAATTACAAATTCTGTAGGGGCTGTGGAAAAATAGGGACACTGATGCAATGTTGGTGGAGTTGTGAACTAGTCCAACCATTGTGGAGAACGATTTGGAGCTATACTGAGAGGGCAATAAAACTGTGCATGCCCTTTGATTTAGCAATACCACTACTAGTTCTGTATCCCAAAGAAATCAAAGAAAAAGGGAAAGGATCTTTATGTACAGAAGTGATCATAGCCACTCTTTTTGTGGTGGCAAAGAATTGGAAACTGATGGGATGCCCATTAATTGGGAAATGACTGAACAAATTGTGGTTTATGACTCTGATGGAATGCTATTGTGCTATAACAAATGACAAGGGGAGTGCTTTTGGAAAAATCTATATGAATTGATGCAGAAGGAAGTGAAAAGAACAATATACATAGTAATAGCAATACTATAAGGATGATCAATTGTGAAAAACTTAGTTACTCTGATCAATACAATGATCCAAGACAGTTTCTAAAGAACTCATGATGAAAAATGCTGTTACTCTTGGTGATTTGAAGTTATAAAGTTCAAATCACCTCCATTAAATCGACCTCCAGAGAGAGAACTGATGAACTCTGAGTGGTAATTGAAGTATATTTTTAAACTTTATTTGCTTATTATTTTTTGCGACATGGCTAATATGTAAATCTATTTTGATTTCACACATATAATTTAAATCATATTGCTTGCTTTCTTAATGAGTTGGCATGGGCCGGGGGGCTGGAGAGAGTGAGAGAACTTAGAAGTCAGAATTTTTAAAAATGTTGAATGTTAAAAATAATAATATTTTAAAAGTGTTATTTTTGTATATTTCTATCTCCCCCAATAGATTTTAAGCTCCTTTAGAGCAAGCACTGTATTGCTACTCAGTTGCATTCCTAGTATATCGAATCTTGAACATAATTCTGTTCGGTTGTTTCAGTCATGTCCAATTCTTTGTGACCTCATTTAGTGTATTCTTGGCAAAGATACTGGAATGGTTTGCCATTTCCTTCTCCTGCTCATTTTAAAGACAAGAAAGTGAGACAAACAGGGTTAAGTGACTTGCCCAGGGTCACACGGGTAGTAAGTATCTGAGGACATATTTGAACTCAAATCTACCTGAGTCCAGGCCCTGCACCTTCTCCACTGCGCTGCCTAGCTGCCCCATCTTGAACATAATAGTTACTTCAAAACTATTTGTTGAATTGAATTAGATTGATTTTAGTGCTGTGAGGATATGCAAATAGAGAAGTTGGAGTCTTTGGGATGGTTAGACAAGAAAACAGAAATTAGGACAAGTTCATTGTGTTCCTCATAAACATCTCAAGATTTTTTTTCTCATCCAAATAAAGCAGCTAAGATTTACACACATACCCACGGCATTCTCCCTTTTTCTTGTTTACCTGTCCACTATGCCAAGTACTTCTTTAGTTTCCTCTTACCAATACTTATCTCTTCACGAGGAAGCTGCTACCTTAAACTCTGTACAGAGATTAAAAATGCACCTCTCATGACAATGCTATTGATCCACATGTATTCACAACATAATTCGTAATACAGGAAGCATTTATTTACCACCATCTAGGAATATTAAATAACTGTCAAAATTAAAGCAGTCTTCGGTTAAGTAACATGTGTTATTATAGATTTTATTTTAAATGAAGAGAAGATGAATTTATTTATGGTCATTATCATTGCTATGGAGTTATTTTAGGAATGAATTATTGATTATTGGGAGAATAGACAGGCAATTGTTAGGAGTTTGTCAAATAAGGACTGTGACGATGACTGAATTTGCTGGCTGATATAAAATGTAAAAAACCCAGTCCCTTGTCTGCTCAGCATGCATTTGAAGATTATGCTTGGGAAATCAGTGAAGTAAGGTTGGATGAACATTCTCGGTTCAGTTGTTACAAGATCATGGCAGCACTAAGAACCAAAGAGATTTGCCAGAGCTAAACAAATGAGAAATTCTGCCCTGCTTCACTCTCACTCGTGTATTTTCTCATTTTCTATACTCAAGTAAAGGACAAAATCATGGCATTCACCTAATTCAATTAAACAACCATCTATTAAATCCTTATTTTAAGTAAAACATCCAGCTAGGTTTTGGAAACGTAATGAATAACACCTTACCTGAAGCTATAAAGTTCAAATCCTGCCTCTTCCATTTATCAGTTGTATGACCATGGGCATGTCACTTAATTTTTCTGAGCCTCAGTTCTTCATCTGTAAAATTGAGAAAATAATGCCTGAAATAGCTACCTCACAGAATTGTGAGGATCAAATGAGTCAATGTTAATTAAGGCAGTTTTCAAGCCTTAAAAAGTACCATACAAATGTCAGAGATTATTATTAAGGACTGATAAAATATCTTTGGTATCCTTGCACATTTATGCCAGAAGTTCCTTGGAGATCTCTCGTTATTCTAGTTCATTGCCTACACCTAGAGGCAACAAAGTGATACCTAGTCCTAAAGTCAGGAAGACCTGAGTTCAGATCTGGAGTTCAAACATTTACTAGCTGTGTAACCCTGAGCAAACCATCAAAATTCTGTCTGCCTCTGCTTCCTTAACTGCAAAATGGGATTAATAATTACACCTAAGGCAGGTAGGTGGCACAGTGATAGAGTACTGGGCTTGGAGTCAGGAAGACTCATCTTCTTGGGTTCAAATCTGGCTTCTTAGGTGTATGACCCTGGGCAAATCACTTAACCCTATTTATCTCAGTTTCCTCATCTGTAAAATGAGCTGGAGAAGAAAATGGCAAACCACTCCAGTGTCTTTTCCAAGAAAACCTCAAATGGGGTCAATGAAGAGTCAAACACAACTGAAATGACTAAATAAAAATCATCCTTACCTCACAAATCTTTTTGTGAGGATCAAATGAGACAATATTTGTAAAGCACTTATCACAGTACCTGGAACATAATAAGCTTTTAATAGATACTTATTTCCTAGGTGATCTGAGAACTTCAGTAATAATAATAATAATGATAATGATAATAATAAGTAGCTAAATTTTATCTTGCACTTATTACAGGCTAGGCACTGTGCTAAGCACTTTAAAATTATTATATTATCTCATTTGATACTCATAACAACCCTGAGGGAGGTAGGTGCTGTTATTACCCCCAGTATTTGGCCTTCCCTGATAGGTAGGCACCCAGTTCCCCACCCCTACCCCTGAATTTGTTCATAGGCTTCTCCCAAGGCTCAAAACATGAATAATTTTAACTACAAGTCAATGGAAGCCAATAGGATTTGCAACTGAGTGCACCGAAAGGCATGATATCTCTAGTGAACAGGGCTTCCCCAGAGACCTGTGCATTCTTGCTGGGTAAGGCTACATAGTCTGGAGTAGGCAGGCTTTCTCACCCCAGCAATCAATCCTGCTTTTTTTCCAGAGTTTCTCTATCTGCACTTCCTTGCTTAGAGCAGCTCTTGCCTCCAACTTCTCTCAGCAGTCTTTGCTTTTTGCTGCTTACTATTGATTTCCTAGCCACTGCCTTCCTCTACTGCTCTACTGTAGTTCTCCCTACCTTCTAGCTGCAATCAGCTCACTTCTGGCACCATCCTCTGCAGCCACTGCTTCCTGCAGTTTCAGCTTTTCTTTAATTTTATTCTTCTCCTGGCTTTGGTAGCTGCCCTTTACAATGTGCCAGGATGACTCTCTTCCAGAAGATGGCACTCACTCCCCTTGCCTGGGGACCAACTCTCTCAAATGACTGTATTAGAACAAGTTTCTGAGGATGGGTGTTTTATTTTTGTTTTGTTTTGTTTTTTAATAGCTAAAAACAGCAACAACATCTCTCATTCATAAACCTTCTTTTGTATATTACAGGGGCCTGGCCAATGGAGGCACTTCCTAAGAGTATATGCAGTGTCCTTTCTGGGGGAACTTGTTTCCAGAAAGGCATGATGATGTATAAGAAAAGGGCCTTGTTCCCCAATTTGGCAAATGCACAGATATTCGGTAACTGGTTTTGGTATGCCAACCATGATGAAGAGACAGACTTTTCATTGGCTGCTGAACTAGAAAAGGGATACATTCAAAAATCACTAACCAGACAAAGTGAACCTCTTCTTTTTTGACTGGCAGTGTTCAGGGGAGGAAACCAGAAGGCAAAAAGAAAGTCCTAGGCCTTTATCTTCCTACATGCCACCACCAGGTGGACACTGAACTCGCAGCCTTGTCAACTACTGCTTTTATCTCAGTTGTGTCTGTTCTTCACATTTTTAGGTTAAGTGTTCAAGATAGTTACGATTTTGTCTATTTTGAAAAATCAGAATAGTAAGCAGCAGAAGTCTGAGAGTTGGAATGTATGCAAAGATTTGTGGGAGGCAGTGCAGAGGTGAGGCGGTAGTAAAGGACTGAAGAGTAACATGCTTCATATAGACCAGCGGGAGGAGAAATAGAGATTCTCCATAGTCTACTGCATGTTTGGATATGAATTGGGTGGACAAATGCTTACTAGCAAACACTTCAAGTGTGAGCCCACTCTTTCCAGTAACTGAGGTGATAGTTGTATGTGACCCTACCCCTTCACCTGTTCAGGCAGAAATGATGTGTACCTTCTGTGTTTGCTATATTTTCTCAGTAAATATCCTTTTTGTAAAAACTAATTGATATTAGTTGGTTAAGTGAAACTGGGGTCTAATCACTCACTGGCAGTTAACTTTGGAGAAAACACTAGAATTAGAAATTGAGCCAACAGCCATGGAGAAAGACTTTCCGAGTCTTTCAGGAACACCCCCATAATCCTGAGGAGGATTGCTCAAGCACCAGATTCATTTGTGAGAGTGAAAGTTGGGATGAGGATTCCTAAAGCTTACCAGGGCTAATGGTGCATTTGTCCCATGGGAGCTTTTTTGTGAAACTGTGGGAGGCTTTCCTTTGTCTACCGTGGAAGCAATTGTCAGATTCCAATTACACGAAAATTCATGGTAATTTATTGATGCCTGCCTGCCTCTTTTCTCCCCCTGAATCTGGGCAGTGTACACTCTACTCATAATGACAACTCCCATTAGATTTCTTTACTCAGCAGTAAAATGTCTTTCCTTCCCTTAATGTTTTCTTCTTCCATTTTTCTCTTTTTTTTCTTTTCAAATTACCTTTAGAGAAGGGAAGAAGGGAAGGGAATAAACATTTACATAGCACCTACTATGTGCCAGACATTGTGCTAAGGGAGTTTTTTTATGAATATTATCTCATTTGAGCCTCACAACAACACTAGGAGGTAGGTGCTATTATTATCCTCATATTACCGTTGAGGAAACTGAGGTAGACAGAGGTTGAGTGATTTGCCTGAAGTCACACAGCTTGTAAATGTCTGTGGTTGGAACTGAACTCAAATCCTCCTGACTCCAGGCCCAGTACTCAATCCTCTGCTCCACCAGCTTCCTGAGCTTGCTTCATGGCAATATATAGAAATGTGGAAGGTGGAACTTAGGGCTGATTAGAAGTCACAATATCTTCACAATATCTTGGACAATGGCTCTGTTTGTTTATTACTACGGGATTATAAGAACTGAGTCCAATAATAAGACAACTCCAGGAACACCATTTTCTTTCTTTGATATTTGCCCCCACCTGGTGTTATTTGAGGAAGATTTTTAAATATATATTCAGCTCTTTTTTCATTTTCTCCAAATATTGGTAATAGAGTCCCAATTCCCAAATAGCAATCACAGCCTTTATTTCATCCCATAGAAAATGCAATAAAAGCAAAAAACACACAGGGGCCCATAAACAGATACAGAAACACATAAAATATTTATGAGGACCACCCGCAAACCACATAATGGAACAGAACTTGATGGTAACATCAGGGTAATTTTGATATTCTGTTAGATTCCTAGTGCTCTCATAACATACTTGTACACCATCACCACCACTCCCCTTGATTTGTAATGTCATCTTGTGATTTGGATTCTTCCAAGAAAATAAACACACTTCAGGACTGCTGATCAAGAAATCTCTTTTCATTTGGAACTGCACTGACCAAATAACTCACTAGCTTTCCTCTCCAAGTAGGACATACTCTTCTCTCTCTTGAAGATTCAATCCTGAACAGTAAAATTTGGAAAATCTCTAACTTGGAAATTCTTTTTTTTCAATTTAAAAAACATTTTTATTTAAAGTTTTGAGTTCCAAATCCTATTCCTCCCTCCTCTCCCCCCTCTTTGAGATGGTAAGCAACTAGATTTTGATTATATATGTGCAACCATGTAAAACATTTCCATATTAGTCATTTTGTATAAGAAGACTCAAACAAAAGAAAAACAAGAAAGAAAGAAAGTAAAAAATCGAATGCTTCAGTCTGTATTCAAACAATATCAGTTCTTTCTCTGGAGGAAGATAGTATGCTTCATCATTAATCCTTTGAGATTGTCTTAGATCATTGTATTGCTGAGAATAGATAAGTCATTCATAGTTCTTCAACGAACAATATCACTGTTCCTGTGTACAACATTCTCTTGGTTCTGTTCACTTTACTATGCATCAGTTCATGTAAGTCTTCTTGGATATTCTTGAATTTAGTAATTTTTTAAACTTGGGGTTACCCCATGCCAATTGCCAAGCTGGGCTTACCCTCTCAGACTGAGCATACAAAGAAATGATTGTGTCCACTATGATTATCAGAAAGGTGTCATTCATAGTGACTTAACTGTCACCATTTCCTGAGCTTAGAAAGTCTGCTCTTAAGAAATCAAGTATCCAATCTGTGCTTAGAAGTTGTGGGACAGCATTTATACCTCTGATGTGTTTCTGCCCCAGGGATGCCATTAATGGCTCCTGAGTGGGATGTGGAGAGACTTTACATAGGCATAGTTAATCCCCTCTTACCTTCCCTAGAATGCCTATCTGTTCTGTTGCACACTGATCTCATTTCTGAATAGGGGAAGGAGAAAAGAAAATCTAAGAATATGAGCTGATCTGTTAGCTTGTTTTTATAGACCTTGAAGAGGTGAAATTTCTCTGACAAAGAGTTTATCTTTTTGACAGTCAATCAATCTCTTTGGAGGCAGCCTCAGTCTATGAAATGAAACCTGAAGTTCTTTGTGTCTTTTCATAGTTTAACAAGGAAAACAGCTTGCAAACTATGCACCAACAGGATTTTTACAGGATAAATTGGAAATAATCAATGAATTAACTAGAATTAAGGAAGACTGGAAAAGACTTCTTGTGGAAGGTGGGATTTTAGCTGGGAATTGAAGGAGACAAACTTTCTTCTCCTACATACATACGCAGACATACACATGGCCAGGGAAGAATTACAGGAGCTTCCACGAATGTGGGCACTGTAAGGAAGTACATGAGAGTTGAGTCCTGAAGGGAAGTAGTGAGTATTTTCTGGTATGAATGGCAAATTAGAGATCATTTTCACTTCTCTTGGCACCCATGAAAGAAATGGAAAGGCAATCCAATCCAATCACCCTTAAAAATGGAGTGATATATGTCTTGAAGGGATAATTTGGGATAATAATAGCATATAGAGAAATCAATTTACCCTTAGAAAATGGCACAAGTACAAGAGTACTTATCAGAACACTGTTATTGGAGGTGAACATGTAAATGCAGCTAGATAGTCCAAGGAAGGCAACATGATGCAATGGAAAGTATGGTGGTTTGAAATCAGAGAAAATGGATTTAAAGCCCAGCTCTGCCACTTGCTACCTGTGTAACCTTTGGCAAGTCATAATCTCTCTGGGCTTCAGTTTCCACATCTGTAAAATGAGGAAGTGGAACTTAATTATTTTTAAAGTCAATTCTCATTCTAAATCTATGATCCCATGAAGAATATCACATCTTCCTCATGTTCTATTTGTCAACACTTAGCAAATTGATGGAATGAAATTCGATATCTACTGTACTAATTGATAACAGTACTGATAAAATCAGGGATCATTTCCCCTCAAGTCATCAAAAAGGCTAAGGAAAGAATTTTGGTTACCAAATCAATACATTGTCACTGTAATAGCTAGGATTGATGTTCTAATATGGGATTGATTTGCCTAAGTGGCACAGCGAATAGTGTTGGACTTGAATCAGAAAGACCTAAGTTCAAATTAGACACTTAGTAGTTGTATAGCCCTTGGCAAGTTACCTAGCCTCTCTCAACCTCAGTTCCATCACCTGTAAAATGAGAATAATAATAGTATCCACATCACAGTGTTTTGAGAGGATTAAATAAGATGATATGTATAAAATGTTTTGCAAACCATAATGCTTTATATGTGTTAGCTATTATTAAATGACAGTTAAGTGGATAGAATGATGTACCAAGAGTCAGGAAGATCTGAGTTCAAATTCTGCCTCAGACACTATCTGTGGGACTCTGAAAAATCATTTAACTTCTCTTAGACTTAGTTTTCTCATCTGTAAAGTGGAAATACTAATAACATCCACCTCCCAGGGTTGTTGCAAGGATAAAATGGGATCTTTGCAAACCTTAAAACTCCATTTAATGTTAGCTATTACTAGCTCTTATTAATCTTTCCTTATCCTAAGATGTGAGATTAAGAGTATACATCAAAGCTAAAGAGTATAGGTTTTTTTTTACAGTTTCTTAAAGAACACAATGAATCACTAATTCTGCTCTATTTGTAGATTTTATTCTATTCTGTTTAATAAGCTAAACAAGCTGCTAAAAACTTACTATATTTAAAGTTATATCTACCTATAGATATAGGTAGGTTGTGCTAGCGAATTACAAAGTTTAGCTAAGACACAGCTCCTGCTCTCACAAAATGTGCCATTTTTGAGATGATCATGACACATACAAAAATATTGGCAATACTACCTATCTGGTGTATTACAGAGATGTCATGTAAACTATTACATGTAAACTATTACAGCATCACTGCTGACTGGGAGATAAGGAAAGATCAGTGATGTGTTGATGCTCATGCTGCATATTAAAGAATTAGCTGAGATTTAACAAGTGAAGAGGGGAAGGGAAGATATTCCAGGAATGGCAGATAGTGTGAGCAAAGTCATGGAGGTGGGAAAAAATAAGTCAGATTCAGGACACAATGAGAAATCCAGCTTGGATAAAGTATGAGGTATGTGATGGGTAGTGATATCAGATCAGTGTAGTACTAGATTATGGAAATTGGTGAGAATAAGAAACAATTGAAGAACAAATGAGAATAAATGGAATAACATATATAATGTTCTTCACAAACCTGAAAGCTAAATTTAGCAGAGAAGTGACACCATCAGATCCCTTTCCTCCCCAAAAAATGTAATGTAACAGTGATTGTATGAAATATGGGGTGGAGAGGAAAAAGACGATGGAGGCAGGAACATATATTATAGATTAACAGATGGTTAGACCTCCAAGGGATCTTACTAAGGTTCTCATCTTACAGATGAAGAAATTGAGGAAGAAAATTCCTTCCCAAAAAAGGAAAGGAAGATATTCCAGGAATGGCAAACAACGTAAACAAAGGTGTGGAGGTAGGAAAACCAAAGAGATATTTGACTCACTCAAGGTCATGGCAAATTAGGACCTAGAACTTGAACCCAAGTTTTGACTCCTAATTTGATGTTTTTCAACTCTATCACATTGCTTTGCTAAATCAGTGGCAGTAATGAGGACTGATACTTTGAGTATAGTGGGAGAAATAAAGAATAAAGAAAGCTAAAGGTAACATGAAAATAGAAGCCTAAGTCTTAGTAACTGATTATATAAGACTGCTGATGGAAAAAGTTAAGTCAGAAGAGAAGCAGGTTAAGAGAAAAGGTAACAAACTACCCAATTAATTCAAAGGATTGGAAGACTTAAAGATCAAAGGGACTTTGGAGTTCAGTTTAGTCCAACCGTCTCTTTACATCTGGAAAACACTGAATACAAAGGGGTGAAATTAAGTAGTTGGTTCTGTAAGGTGGAGAGGAACTTTTTGTGAACAAGTGAAGTCAACTGAAAACCATTGCTGAGACTGTACAAAATAATACTCAAGAAATTTTATTATTTCTCTGATATGTATAATATATACATACGTATACATATGGACACCAGCATATATATGTATGTATATGTACACATACATATACGTATCTGTAAAATATATGTGTATAAATATATATAGATGTCAATATATGGATATACACAATTTAGCTCAATGCAAATAATAACTATATGTCCTTACAGGAAACAAAGAAAGAAGGTTGGATAAACTATTATTTTCCTCAATAGTTCAAGAATCAATGTGTAACTTTGACAATGCAAATTCTCTTCCACTGAAACAACTTCAGACTTCCCATATCATATTAATTATCCTTGAGAGTTGCTGTGGCTGGAAAATTCTCTTGCCATGTCTGATCTAGTGGTAATTTAGCTAGGCTAGTAAGACCCACCAAGTTAATTCTTGGGCCAAATTTTTGAGAGTCCAGTGTCACATGTACAACATAAAGAAGCACCAAAGTAAGCATTTAGTGTGTCTAGATTTTAGACATTAGGAATGCCTGCGGATTTTTTGTCACGTTTATAATTTACACATTCTGGAAGCTATTCTTGCAGCCTAAAATGGCATCCTCCATCTCAATCTCCCAATGACAAACTGGTCAAGATCTGATAGCCATTTTATTCTTCTAGAATCAAATAAGGACATTACTTCAATTTTAATCTTCCATCTTTGGAAGGAAGTAATCAATAATCTCCTTATCAAGCATTCATAACAAATTGCTTTACAATGTAGCTGGAACAAAGCTGATACTACCTAATATTTTCCCTCTCCTTTTAAGAATGAACTGAAGACAAATGTTACTGACCAGTCTCCCTCATCCCTGACTATCACCACCATCAAGCACCTATAGTGTTGTATTCAAAGATCATCAATCAGAGGCCTGTCATATGTCAAATGGCTAGACATTTCAAAGGGCTTCTCAGTAGTGTCAACTCTATATCTAATGACATTTTAATGTTCCCCCCATATTACAAAGGCAGAATGGCATAGTAAATAAAGATAGCACATACTGGCAACTCAACCCTGAGAAAGTCACTTAACTCTCAGTGCCTTAGGAAACCAAAATATATTGCAAAGAAGATACAAACCTTCACTGGTAAAGAGTTTCCTCATTTAGCAATACTCTATACTAATGAAATCACAGACCTGATCCCCATCTCTTTCCTATCAATATCTTGGCTAATGAAATGGAGAGAACTGGGTTTATGAATGGTTCCAGGATAGGTGGTCTACTAGTATTCCACAAGACGGAAATAGAATTCAAAGTGATCTTGGCTAACTACAGAAATGGCTTATTACAAGTAGGAGCAAGTTTAGTAAGTCAGCAAACATTTATTAAGTATTCAGTTCCATTTGTTTGTGTCTTCCCAGTTCACTTTAGCCTGTTTTCATGGCCCCATGGTTAGAAAGAAAATGTCCTATTAGGTGACTGTCTATGATTATGCACCATTTGAGGTGGACATGAAAATGCAGTCATACTATTTCTACCTGAGGCTACAGATAAAATAGTTTGGTCAGTCAATCAAGAAGTATTTAACAGGCACCTATGTTAGGAGGTTTGTGAAGCCGTCCTAGTCCAGGTTTTGGACAAATGACTCAGTCAAATTAGAGGATTATAAAAGAATAAGTGTACTAAGCTTATTGGGATACAGATGCAGAATACAGAACAAGATACGGTACAGGTTCTGGTTCAGTTCTGGTTTAACTGAACTCTAAGACATTCTGTTGCTCCTCCTTTTGTTTTTTAAAGGAAATGATGTTGGGGTGGTAGCACATGTGACCAGCTGGGAATAAAGAATCCAGCAGGTGTTAGGAGGACTATGTCCCCTACACTGGGTGGTTTTAAATACTTTGGGGGCTACTGGATACCACAATCACCAGTGCAAGTTTTCTTTCATACATGAAACAAAGAAAACATAATGATGTAGCTGATGAGGTGGCAGGGGCTACTGTTCATCAGAGGCAGCTGGGGGCACAGTGGCTAGAGCACAAGAAAACCTGTGTTCAAATCCTAACTCGAACAGTTACTAGTGTTTTGATCCTGGGCAAGTCACAACTTTTGTTTGCCTTAGTTTCCTCAACTGTAAAATGGGCAACGTAATAGCACCTACCTCTCAGCATCGTTGTGAAAATCAAATGAGATAATATTTGTTTAAAAAAATACTTAGTGCAGTGTGTGACACATACTAGGCACTATGTAAATGCTTATTCTCTTCCTTTCACCCTGAACCCTTGAGAGACTCTAATTCACTCTGTTCTACAGGCTAGAGACTCACTCTGGGACACCCTATCCTACTGCAGACTAGAAACTTCCTCTTTTGAAATTCTAGCTCTTCCCTTAGATCTGCTTTCTCCTTGTAATGGATATAGGCCTGGCCATAGCCTACCACACACCTACTACATACCAAACTTTGTGGATTTTATGGGAGATACACCGGCTAAACTGAAACAATCTTTGTTCTCAAGGAGCTTATATTCTGTCAGGGGTCAACATTTTGTTGAACGCATGACCCATTTTTGTGTTGAGGGAAGGTATAATATTTACTGTCACTTTATAGGCTTCCTGTTATGAAGCTTTCACTTGAGAGCTATTTACTTTCTACTGGATAATCTCCTGGCAGAGTAAATCGTGAACAGGTGGTTTGTGGTTCTTTGGTCAGAAGCCACATGATCCAAATAGCCAGGCTTCCAGTAGGAGTTCAAGAGCTCAGTCCAAAGGTACTGAGGCTAAGTAGTCTACACATGCAACATATTTTCAAAGCCATCAATTCTATTTAAAAAGAGATTCCTCAATGGCATTTGTCATACCTGTCATTCATCTCTGGGCTCTTTAATCAGGAAACCCAGGAGAGAGGGGGAGAAAAACCCAACTAATTTGACCAGAAGAATCTTTTTTTTTCAATTGTGAATTCATTAATTATAAATGTTTCAAAGCAATATGTTACATATATTGCATATATATAATACATCTCTGGTTCTGCACCTCAAGGACTGAATCAATCTTTCTTTAAAAAAAAAAAGTAAAGACAATACATCCTGCCAGATGCTAAAACTAAATGGTCTTCTTGCCTCAACAAATTATTCATTCTTCCTTCTTTACATTTTTTCTTTTTCCATTTTCAAACCTATTGGGATTTATCATGCAAACACATTCTAAACTTCTGTCCTTAGGTTAGCACCTACTTTTCTACAGGAAAATTGCAATCATAATAGCTGACATTTCAATAGCACTTTAAGCCTTACAAAATATTTTCTTCACAACAACCCTGGCAGGATGCAATGAAAGTATTATTATAGCCACTAACATACGAAGTAACTAAGCCTCGTAGAGGTTATTAAGTTTGCTCAAAGTTACCCAGCTAGCAAATGTCACAGGCAAGTCTGAGATACAGGCCTCAGGACACCAAGAACAGAGATATTTTTTCCCTACACTGTGCCACAATGTGTTTAACGACCGGAATTCAGAAAGACCTGAGTGCCTTTTCTAACCAGAAATGATTTTATGAGCTACTTTCAAAAATCCCATTGTTAAGAAGACTAAACCAATGAATGTACATGAGATGAAAGTCCCACTGCCTAAGCCATCCTGGAAAAGGAAACCTCACAACAAAACCTTTTCAATGGAGTTAACCTGGTGAACTTAGACATGACACGCAGATATTTAGGTCAGTTCTGTGTCCATTACAATGAAAACTCCTGAAGCCAGACTCTCAAAGGAGTCCTGTGGAAACCTGATTTCATACCCATAGATGCTATGCTATAAGATGGGAGAAGAAGCCCAGAAATTATATTATCTCCAAGAGAATTCAAGGAGATACAGCAGATGTCAGTCTCACAGCATTCAATATTTAATGAGAGCCCTTTTCTGATTTCTTGGGTGAGCTCAGGAAAAATAATACATAGTCATATGGGAACAAGACTCTCAACACTTTTTGAAGTGTGACATAAAGCTGAAGGAAAATCCCTTGGTCTCTATAGATAAATGATAGACTTCTTTTCCCTAGAAAGCTATCCCATTTCATAAACACTTTGTTAAAAGGAGACCACAGTATCTCAGAGAGAAAGGAAAATGAAAGAACAGATCTCAATGCCATTAGGTTACCACATGTCTGGCATGGGAAAATACAAAGCCCAGAGTGAGACTGGCCTGGCCCAGTGGCCCATACCTGGCAGTCACCATTTTCTTCACTCTTTTCTACTCACTGGTCTCAGGTCCATGAATGAAAAGACCTAAAACTGTATTGGCATTCAAAAGCCCTCAGTGTCTTAGTGGAAGTCATAGTTCACCTATGAAACACACAAACTAAAGAAGAATTTCCAAATTGTCTTTAAAAATAAGTATGTAAACTTTGGGGGGGCAGAGTCAAGATGGCAGAGTAAAAAAATAATCATTTGAATTCTCCCAACATTACCCTTCAAACAGCTTTAAAATAACACCTCAAATTGAATTTTGGAGGGGCAGACTCAACAAAATGTCAGAATGAGACATTCTTCTAGCCCAAGTCAGCTTAGGAGATCAGGAAGAGAGATCTGTGATATGGGGGTGGAGGCTGGCTCAGAGCCCACGTGAATGAAACACCAGTGGTGGGAAGTGGCAGTTGTGACCAAATTGGCAGCAGCTTCCAGAGTTCTCATGCAAAAGACAGTAAGGGGACTTGGCAACTGGTCAGAAAGAGATTACAGGGGACCTCTTGTTAGTACTAGACATAGGACCTGACACTGTTTGGCAACTCCATTGCCTGTACCCACTTCTAGGTTCAAGGGTGGGGAGAAGCATTTTCAGTCAAGAGTAAGGAGAAGCTCCAAGTGACAGTATCACTTTTGGTAACAAGGGATCAGGAACACCAAGGAACAATATCATTTCTGGTCTAAAGGGAGGAGAGTCCTGGAGAGCAGTATCAATTACAATCCCAATAGACTAGGGATCCTTCTTGTGTAAGGACCACAGTGGAGAATGAAAAAGATAATTAACAGCTTGGTTAAAAAAAAAGGGAAAAAAAAACCTGTAGAAAATAACACCTTAAAAATGAAATTGTCCAAATGGAAAAAGAGGTACAAAAATTCAATTATGAAAATAATTCTTTAAAAATTAGAATTGGGGAAGTAGAAACTAATGACTCTGTGAGACTTTAAAAAACAATCAAAGTCAAAAGAATGAAAAAATAGAAGAAAATGTGAAATATCTCATAAGAAAAACTGACCTAGAAAGTAGATTGAAGAGGGATAATTTAAAAAGTATAAGTCTACCTAAAAACCATAATCAAAGAAAGAGCCTGAACATCATATTTCAAGAAATTATCCAGGAAAATTGCCCAGATATCCTCAAACCAGAGGGTAAAATTGAAATTAAAAGAATTCACCAATAACAACCTAAAAGATATTCCAAAATGAAAACTTCTGGAAATAGTATAGCCAAATTCAAGGGCTCCCAGGTCAAAGAGAAAATACTTCAGGCAGCCAGAAAGAAACAATTCAAATATCATGGAGTCAGAGTAAGGATCACACAAGATTTAGCAGCTGGCATGTTAAAGAAGTGGAAGATTTGGAATATAACATTCTAGAAGGCAAAAGAGACAATATTACAATGACAAATAACCTACACAGCAAAACTGAATATAATCCTTCAAGGGAAAAAATGGATACTTAGTGAAATAGAGGAACTTCAAGCATTCTTGATAAAAAGGCCAGAGCTGAATAGAAAATTTGACTTTGAAATGCAAGACTCAAGAAAATCATAAAAAAAGGTAAATGTGAGAGGGAAATCATAAGGAAATCAGTAAGATTAAACTGTAATCTTTCTATATGAGAAGATGATATATATGTCTTTAAGAACTTTATCATTATTAGGGCAGTTAGAAAAATTCTAAATACAAAGAGGGTATGAGAGAGAGTAATTATGTTGGGATGATGTGAAAAAAATGGATAGATACATGAAAAAGAGGGATGCCCTGGGAGAAAAAGGAAGGGAGAAGAATGGGCAAAATTATTTCACAGAAAAGAGGCATGCAAGGAAGAGCTTTTATAGTGGGGAAAATGGGAGGGGGAGAAAGCAATGCTTGAACTTCACATCTAAATTGATTGAAAGAGGAAAAGAATATACACACATGCACATACACAAATTCAATTGGTAACAGAAATGTATTTTGCCAAACAGGGAAGCAAGAGGGGAAGGGGTTGAGGGAAAAGAGGAGTGGGTGATAAAAAGGAGGGTAGATAAAAGAAGGAAGTGTTCAGAAGCAAAACAGACTTTAGAAGGAAAGAATTAAAAGAGTGAAAAAAGGATAGAAGAAAATAAGATGGAGGGAAATGCACAGTTAATCATCATGATTATGAATTTGAATGGGATGAGCTCAACCATAAAACAGAATCAGATGGCAGAATGGATCAGAAACCAGAATCCAACAATGTGTTGTTTACAAGAAAAACACTTAAAACAGAGAAACACACACAGAGTTAAAATAAGGGGCTTGAGCAAAATCTATTGTGCTTCAGTTGAAGTAAAAAAAGGCAAGAGTAGCAATCATGATGTCAGTCAAAACAAAAGCAAAAATAAACCTAATTAAAAAATAATAAGCAGGGAAGCTACATCTTGCTAAAAGGAACCATAAACAATGAACTAATATCAGTATTAAACATATATGTACCAAATGACATAACATCCAAATTCTTAAAGAAAAAGTTAAATGAATTACAGGATAAAATAGAAACTAAAACTAATCTAGTGGGGACCTTAAAGTTGCTCTTTCAGAGATAGATAAATCTAGCCATAAAATAAATAAGAAAGAAGCCAAGGAGATAAATAGAATCTTAGAAAAGTTAGATATGATAGACCACTGGAGAAAACTGAATGGGAATAGAAAGGAGTATATCTTTATTTGGTTCTGCATAGTACTTTCACAAAAATTGACCATGTATTAGGGTCTAAAATCCTCACAACCAAATGTAGAAAAGCAGAAACATTAAATGCAGCCTTTTCAGACCATAATGCAATAAAAATTACATTTAATGAAGAACCTGGGAAGCATAGATTAAAAATTAATTGGAGCTAAGTAATCTTATCCTAATGAGTGAGCAGGTAAAAAAAAACCAATCATACAAATAGACAATAATTTCATTAAAGAGCATGACAACAATGAGATAACATTCCAAAATTTTTGGGATCCAAACAAAGTAATACTTAGGGGAAAATTTTATCTCTACTGCATACATCAATAAAAGAAAGATCAGATCAATGAATTGGATGTGCAACTAAAAGAAAAAAAACTAAAACAAGAACAAGTTTAAAATCCCAATTAAACACCAAAATGGAAATCCTGAAAATCAAAGGAAAGATTAATAAAATTGAAAGTAAAAGAAAAAAGTTGAAATAATAAATAAAACTAGGAGCTGGGGAAAAATAAAATAGATAACTAATAGATTAATTTGATTTAAAAATAGAAAAGAAAACCAAATTACTAATTTTAAAAAATGAAAAGACTGATATACCACCAATGTAGATCAAATTAAAGAAATTATTGAGTTATTGTGCCCAATTATATGCCAGTGAAACTGACAATCTAAGTGAAATGGATGAATATTTACAAAAATCTATCCTGCCTAGATTAACAGAAGAGGAAGTAGAATACTTAAATAACCCTATTTTAGAAAAAAGAAATTGAATAAGCCATCAATGAGCTCCTTAAAAAAAAAATCCTCAGGCCCAGATGGATTCACAAGTGAATTCTACCAAACATTTATGGAACAATTAATTCCAATACTATATAAGCCATTTGAAAAATGGGTAAAGAAGGAGTCCTACCAAAATCCTTTCATAACACAAATCTTATTTGGTAGTTAAACCAGGGAGAGCAAAAACAGAGAAAGAAAATTATAGATCAATTTCCTTAATGAATATTGATATAAAAATGTTAAATAAAATACTAGTAAGGAGATTATAGATACACATATCACAAAGATCATACAGCATTACCAGGTGGGATTTATGCCAGGAATGCAGGGTTGATTCAATATTAGGAAAACTATCAGCATAACTGACCATATCAATAAGAAAAAAAAAACAACATAATTATATCATGGATGTAGAAATGCCTTTGACAAAACATGACACATGGGACGGAGCCAAGATGGCGGAGTAAAAGCAGTGACTTGTTTGAGCTCTCCCCCAAACCCCTCCAAATACCCATAAAAAAATGTCACTAAACGAATTCTAAAGCATCAGAACCCATAAAAAGACAAAGTGAAACAAATTTCCAACCCAAGACAGCCTGGATGGTTGATCAGAAAGGTATATCACGCCAGGCAGGGAGAGGAGCGCAGTTCAGGGTGGGCGCGCAGCACAGTTCAGCGTGGGCACGCAGGCCACAGTGAGCCTGGAGCAGGCCTGAGAGGACTGAATCGTGGGCAGCTGTGGTGGTTTCCAGAACTCTTATCCCACGAACGCCAAAGACAACTTAGAAGGTCAGTGGGAAAAGTCTGTTTCTACAGTGAGAGAAGTGTGGAGTCCCAGCCCCATTCCCCAAGCTTGGCCCTAGGGGGCAGCTGCCTCTTGAGCTTCTGGCCCACAGACCGAGGGGAAATCGAATGGCTGATCAGGGGGGATTGCAGGGATCTCTCTGCTGGTGCAGGATTCTCTTGTTTTGCCCATGCTTGGATCTGGGTCAGAGTTCTGGGTGGTGATCCTGGGGTGAGAAGGAGTGCTGGCATGGTGGAGCTTGTAGTGACTGTGAGGAGGAAATCCCCACAATTCCAAGACAGAAAAGAGTGCTTGTGGTTACTCATAGACCACAGCACATGCCAGGAAAGGAGTAAACACCTTGCCCTTGATCATACCACCTTGGAAGAACTGAAAATTTACAGGTCCCTAGAAGTATCTCTGAAAATAGCTGCATAAAACCCCTGAAGCTTGGGACAGTATATTCTCCACACTGGGAACAGACCCCCACCTTAACAAAGAGTTTATAACTCAAGTAATTGACTGGGATCGTGAGCAAGCAGCACAAAAAGAGTCAGAGGATATCATCTTGCTTTGGTGACAAAGAAGATCAAAACACACAACCAGAAGAAGATGATGAAGCCAAAGCTCCTACATCCAAATCCTCCAAGAAAAGTATGAATTGGTCCCAGGCCATCAAAAGCTCAAAAAGGATTTTGAGAAGCAAGTAAGAGAAGTAGAAGAAAAACTGAGAGTGATGCTGAAGGAGACCCAAAAAAATACTGAAGAAAATAACACTTTAAAAAAATAGCTTAACCCAAATGGCAAAAGAGGTCCAAAAAGCCAATGAGGAAAAGAATGCCCTAAAAAGCAAAATTGGCCAAGTGGAAAAGGAAGTCCAAAAGCTTACTGAAGAAAATACTTCCTTAAAAATTAGAAAGGAGCAATTGGAAGCTAGCAACTATATGAGAAATCAAAGCACTGTAAAACTAATCCAAAAGAATGAAAAAATAGAAGATAATGTGAAATATCTCATTGGAAAAACAACTGACCTGGAAAATAGATCCAGGAGAGAGAACTTAAAAATGATTGACTATCTGAAAGCCATGATCAAAAAAAAGAGCCTAGACATCATCTTTCAAGAAATTATCAAGGAAAACTGCTCTGATATTTAAGAACCAGAGGGCAAAATAGAAATGGAAAGAATCCACCAATCACCACCTGAAAGAGATCCCCAAAGGAAAACTCCTAGGAATATTGTAGTCAAATTCCAGAATTCCCAGGTCAAGGAGAAAATATTGCAGGCAGCCAGAAAGAAACAATTCAAGTATTGTGGAAACACAATCAGGATAACACAAAATTTAGCAAATTTTACATTAAGGGACCAGAGGGCATGGAATATGATATTCCAGAAAGCAAAGGAGATAGGATTACAACCAAGAATCACCTACCCAGCAAAACTGAGTATAGTCCTTCAGGGTAAAAAATGGTCATTCAATGAAATAGGGGACTTCAAGCATTCCTGAGGAAAAGACCAGAGCTAAATATAAAATTTGACTTTCAAATACAAGACTCAAGTGAAACTTGGAAGAGGTAAACAGGAAAGAGAAATCATAAGAGACTTATTAAGGTGGAACTGTTTAATTCCTGTGCGGAAAGATGATATTTGTAACTCATGAGTCCGTCGTCAGTATTAGGGTAGTGGGAGGGAAAAAATTATATGTATGTATAGACAGATAGATAGATAGGTAGAGGGCATAGGGTGAGTTGAAGATGAAGGAGTGATATCTGGAAAATAAAATTAAGGGGTGAGGATTATACTAGGAGAAGGAGAAAGGGAGAAGTAGAATGGGGTAAATTATCTCACATGAAACAGACAAGAAAAGGCTTTTACAGTGGAGGGGAAATGGGGGGAAGGTGAGAGGCAATGAGTGAATCATTCTCATAGGATTTGGCTTAAGGAGGGAATAACATATGGAGTATGAAATGGAGTATGAAAATCTATCTTACCTTACAGAAAAATAAGTGGGGAAGGGGACAAGAGAGCAGGGGGTTGATAGAGGAGAGGGCAGATTGGGGGAGGGGATAATCAGAAGCAAACACTTCTGAGGAGGGACAGGGTCAAAAGAGAGAATAGAATAAATGGGGGGGTAGGATAGGATGAAGGGAAATATAGTTTTTAACAACATGATTACTATGGAAGTGTTTTGCATGACTTCACATCTATAACCTGTATCGAGATGCTTGCCTTTTCAATGACGGTGGGTGGGGAGGGAGGAAGGGAGAAAATTTGTAACCCAAAGTTTTAAAAACCCATGTTAAAAAAATTTTAAAAAAATGAAAAAAATGTAAAAGAAATGACACATCTATTCCTTTTAAAAACACTAGAAAGCATACAAATCAATGGAGACTTTTTAAAAAATGATTAGTATTCTATCTATTATGAAGAGTTAGCATTACTTGTAATGGGGATAAACTTGAAGCCTTCTCAGTAAGATCAGGAGTGAAGCAAAGATGTCCATTATCACCACTACTATTCAACATTATACTAAAAATGTTTTTTGTTGTACAGTTGATTTGAGTCTTGTCTAATTCTTTGTGACCCCATTTGGGGTTTTCTTGGAAAAGAAACTGGAGTGGATTGTCATTTCCTTCTCCAGCACATTTTACAGGTGAGGAAGTTGAAGCAAACAGGGTTATGTGTCCAGGATCACACAGCTCATTAATGTCTGAGGTCAGAGTTGAACTCACAACGATGAGTCATCCTGACTCCAGGCCTATCAGTCTATCCACTGCATCACCTAGCTACTACTAAAAATGCTAGCTATAGCAATAAGACAAGAAAAAGAAATTGAAGGAATAAAAATAGGCAATGAGGAAATAAAAGTATCACTCTTTACAGATGATATGATGGTATACTTAGAGAACCCCAAAAGAATCTATGAAAAACCTAGTTGAACTATTTACAGCTTCAACAAAATTGCAGAATATAAAATAAACCCATAGAGATCATCAGCATTTCTGTATACTACCAACAAAAGTCAGAAGCAAAAGATAAAAAGAGAAATTCCATTTAAAATAACTGAAGATGATATAAAATATCTGACAGTCTACTTGCCAGGAAAAATCCAGGGATTATATCAAGACAATTATAAGACACTTTTCACACAAATAAAAACATATCTAAACAAGTGGAGAAATATTAATTGCTCATGGGTAGTTTCAGCCATTATAATAAAAATGATGATTCTATCTAAGTTATTTACTTTTTCAGTATCATACCCAACAAACTACCAAATAATTATTTTATAGAGCTAGAAAAAAATAACAAAATTAATCTGGAAAAACAATAAGTCAAAATATCAAGGGAATTAATGAAAAAAATGTTAAGAAAGGTGGCCTAGCAGTTTCAAATTTCAAACTATATTACAAAGCTTTAATCTTCATAATGATCTTGTATTTGCTAAGGAACAGAGTGGGGGAGCAGTGGACTAGATTAGGTATATAGTATGCAGTAGGAAATGACCATAGTAATCTAGCATTTGATAAACTCAAAGATCTAAGCTTTGGGGGTAAGACCTGAACATTTGACAAAAATTGCTGAGGAAACTGGGAAGCAGCATGGCAGAAAACGAGGCACAGACCAACATCTCATCCTGTACACCAAGATAATGTCAAAATGGTTAAATGGTTTAGACATAAAAGGTGATATTATAAGTAAATTAGAGGAGCATTGGAAAATAACCTTTCAGATCTATGGATAAGGAGAGAGTTTATGACCAAACGAGATGTGGAGGATCATAGGAAGTAAAATAAATAATTTTTATTATATGAATTTAAACAAATTTTGCACAAAACTAATGCAGACAAAATTAGAAGAAAAACAGGAAACTGGGAATACTGCAAGTTTCTGTGATAAAGGCCTTATTTCTGAAATATATAGGGAACTGAGCCAAATTTATAAAAATAAGAGCCATTCCCCAGTTAATAAATGGCCAAAGGATATGAACACGCAGTTTTCAGAAGAAGAAATAAAAACTATCAAGAGTCACGTAAAATGTTCTAAATCATTATTAATTAGAGAAATGTAAATTAAAACAACTCTAAAGTAACAACTCACACTATCAGATTGGCTAACATGACATAAAATGAAAAGGATAAATACTGGAGGGGATGTGGAAAAACTGGGACACTAATATACTACTGGTGTGATGGTGAACTAGTCTAACCATTCTGGAGAATAATTTGGAACCAAGTCCAAAGGGATAAAACTGTGTGTACCCTTTGAACCAGCAATATCATTTCTTTCTTTCTTTTTTTTAATTTTACTTTTTGGGGAGGCAATTGGGGTTAAGTGACTTGCCCTGGGTCACACAGCTAGTTAAGGGTCAAGTGTCTGAGGTCAGATTTGAACTCAGGTCCTCCTGACTGCAAGGCTGGAGCTCAATCCACTGCACCACCTAGCCAGCAATATCATTTCTAGATCTTTATCACAAACGAATTAAAGAAATCGGAAAAGGACCTATTTGTACAAAAATATTAATATCAACTCTTTTCGTGGTGGCAAAGAATTGGAAATCAAGGGGTTGTCCATCAATTGAGGAATGGCTAAACAAGTAGTGGATACCATTGTGCTATGAGAAATGACGAGGGAGATGGTTTTGGAAAAGCTTGGGAAGACTTATATAAACTCATGCAAAGTGAAATGAGAAGAACCAGGAGAACATTGTACATAGTAACAGGAATATTGTAAGGATGACCAACTGTCAAAGACTTACTCATATCAAGGCACGATGACCTGAGCCAATCTCAAAGGACTCACAATAAAAAATTCTATTCATCTCCAGAGAGAACTAATGATCTCTGGATGCGAATTGAAGCGTACTTTTTTTTTTTTACTTTCAAAAATAAAAATAGAAACAAGCATATTTATATATATATAGATAGATAGATAGATAAACATATATGCATATATATGTATATATTTAAAAACAAGTTAGAGAAAGATAAACTTTTTTATGAACAGTTTAGCTGGGCCTGGCACAGGTCTCCCCTGCTGACAATTAAAAGTTTAGTTTCTTCCTTCGGATGCAATGCCCTAGCCTAGGCCAAGGCTCCTAGGAAGGGTGAGGAAGTACTATCCTGCGACTTCTTTTTTTTTCCCTTTTTTAAAAATTAATTTATTTTTAATGTAAATACTAAGAGACTCCTTTTCTTCAGTACAATTTTAAGGACTTTTGATGTGAAGGCCAAAGGGCTTTTAAAATTTACAGATTGTAACCCACACATGATAGTTACAGTTTGGGGAACTGTTAGTCAGATGTGCCATTCAAATTATTTCCATAAGTGTATAGATTTATTGAGATCTTTGTTAGGGATGCCAGTATTTTATCACCAATAAGCAAACCTTGGAGGATTCATTCACTTTCTGAAAAGCTGATTTGGATTATTTTTACTCTATATGTGTTGCTTCCAAAACTATATTGTGATACAGACAAAAGTAATGAATTTGGAGTTAGTTCTTCACAATTTGGCCCCAATCTTATTACCTATTAGTCCCCTTTCTATATTCTATAATTCAGTGAAAGAGGTATTCTAATGGTTTCTCAAACTCATACAAAAATGCGGACACTATGATTTTGCTCATTGTTTTTATATTGTACAGAGAATACTACAAACAGAAATATGATACCCCCTAAAAAGTTGTTATTTATAATGGAAGGGAAAAAAAGTGTTTGATACCACCAATAAATAAAAAGTGTTAAATATAATATATTTCAACTTTAGTTCATCCTTTTAAATTTTTATTTCAGGATGTTTCATAATATACCTGTTATGTTATGTTAGTATGGTAGTGAATGTACATAATGTGACACTATATATAAATATGAATGTGTATGTGTAGAAATATGCATATGTGTATATATGTGCATGTATTCAAAAATGTTTTACTGAGTAGTCTGAATGATCGGAAAGGTTTGGCTACCATTGATACAGACAATAAGCATTCCTTATCCATTGGAGTTTTCCCATGTGGACACTTAGGTCAAATTCTTGAGTCACAATGATTTCCATTTAGGGGGTTCTGCAGTGTTCCAGGGCTAGATGAGTAATATCATCTGGAAACAAGAGCATCTGAAAGATTTCACCATATATAGAGAAAACTTCTTGGACTTGGAATCTACATTAGATCTCCTCCTTGACAGGGGTGAACAACTTTGACGATTATACTTCTCATTTTATGCTTCATTTGATATTTATGATCAGAAGCTTGTTAAACAGTATAATCTGTGTTATATCTTTCAAGGAATCTTATATAATTTTGACAGTTGCTTGAAAGAGAGGCATCAAGGTGGTATTTTGCTCTGCCAAATTACTTTTTTACAATTGTCAAACAATAAACACAGAATTTTGAACTCTTTATATCTTTTAGGCAATTATGTTATGTTATAGATATGTCCTATTATAGCATATTGCTTGCAAAAATTTAATTATTTCCTTTTTATATCCTCATCAAGGATGTTATCAAAGTATATATAGATTTTTCTCAAAAAAAGAAATTGGAATTTCCAATACATAAATTGGAATTAGGCATATGGGCTCTTCATCTTTCCTTTGGTCACTTTTTTGGTGAGGTTTGGATTGCAGAATGTAGAAAGAAGACTAATAGGTAATAATGGTCAAGATTTTTTCTATATCTTTGGTATTTTCTCCTGTTTAAAATACCTTGATTATCTGAACTCTCAATACTTTCAAAACTGCATTACCTCTAGCATAAATCCTTTTTCTTCTGAGAGTACTGGCATCCAGACTTGAAAGTAATGATCCAGGAATAAGTACCCATTTGCCTAACATCAGGAAAGAAAAACACAGAAAAAGTACTCCAAACCCAGGCTTAGGCTTGCTTAGGCAGGCATGTGCTTTAGATGCCATGTGCTCATGGAATCATAGAGACTGAGGATAGTAAAGTCACTCACCTCTCTTCTGCCACCTGTTCATGAAGGAGCTTGAAACAGTTCTCACAAGATTCACAGTCAGAAAGGATCCACTAAGTTATCTTTATCTTCATCATCTCAAAGTGGAAATCTTGAGTTATACATGGACAGAACCAGGACACAAAGTTCCCCAGAAATGGCAACTCTGAACATTCCAAGGGATGACCCTGATAGGCAAATTCAACCTCATATAACTATCTTCCACTTTGATCATTTTCTAATTCTGCCCTTTAGTGGTGGGAACAATACTGGGACTGGAAATCAAAACTGTCTCTGCTTCTTCCACACTGGAGGATTTAGGTTTTACCAACCCCAGTCCCTTGCCCTAAATATCTTCTTGGGGGACAGCACTGGATTGGCCCTGCCTGTGTTTTAATCCCTTTTCCTACAGGCCCCATGTAACTACTCAGACTAGCCTCCCTCTCTGATTTCCTCCCTTGGCGCTCTCTCTCTCTTTCTTTCTCTCTCTCTCTTTTTTTGCTTCTCTGGCTGGACTGAATCAACTTACTCCATTGTTTTTAGGGGTGGGGGAGGATGAAGAGAATTTTCTAGGAAGTGTTTTGGTAACTTTGGGGGTCCCTGAGCTAGAGATGACCCCTTCCAAAAAAGTAGTACAATCCATTCCCCCTTCTTCCTTAGTTGTCCCGGCAGAATCAAAGGGAACAGGATTAGTCAGGGGATGTCTTGTGTCAGCAAAGTCTCTACAGCACAAAGGGATCCCATTATTGGTTCCAGGTACCCTTTCCAACATGGAGGTGGGTGGAGCAAGGCTGTTGAACCTTATCAAGTTTCTCTCTTTGTTTTACGGATTGAACTGTAATTGCTGTACATCTGACCAATAATTCTTCTGTAGGGGGGAGGAGGATGGATGGAGGATGTCGATAGCTCATGGGCAATGAGGGAAGTGTCTAACTTGATCCTACAACCTGAAAATCCATTAACTTTAATGTTAGTATTCTTTTAATCTCTAAATTATAATTAAGCTATATTTTTCAATATATAAAACACTGCAAAGCACCTAAATATTCAATTCATTTTTTGTTATAAGTCATTGTAATAAAAGAAAGGAGGAAGGAAGATAGAGAGGGAGGGAAAGAAGGAAGGAAGAAAAAGAGAAGGAAAGGAGAGAAGGAAGAAGGGAGGGAGAGAATGAAGGGAAGAATGGAAGAAAAGGAGGGAAGAAAAGGAGAGAGGGAAGGGAAGAAAGAAAAGAAGAGAGACAGAAGGAAAGAGGGAGGGAGGGAAGATGAGGGAGGGAGAAAGGGAAGGGAAGGAAAGAAAAAAAGAGAAAGAAGAAAGGGAAGAAAGAAGAGAAGAGGGAAGGAAAGGAGGGAGAGGAAGGAAGGGAAGAAAAGAAAGGAAGGAAAGAATGGGAGGAAAGGACAGAAGAAAGTAGGAATTTATTAATATTTTCTTCCTCCTATCTGTTCAAATGTACTTTGAATACATATAATTACAAGGGGATATAATTTGGCTTTGAAATAAAAATTTCCAACCTACTATATTTTCTTATGGAAAAAAGCTCTGTATCAATTGATGCAGCTTGTTCAGTCCTTCCAGTATTTGTAAAGTTTAATAATATAAAAGCAGATGATGATGACCATGATCAAATGATTGTCAATTGTGGTGTTACCCTTAAGGGGTAATCAGGATCAGTAAACTTACTTAATGTCTATCATAGCCTTATATAAATAAGTTCCAAAAATTTTAATCATGCACAAAAAATGTTAAAATTGAGGTGCTGAACCTAAAGGGTTCATTCTCCCCATTACCCACTTTCAATCACATATAGTCTTTTGGCTCTGAATTAAAATATTATTCTTCCTTTCCAATTCATAAAATTGATATTCAAGTTATCATTGCTAAATGGTTAGCTAATTAGATAGCAGCCAGGATAAAACTATGATACCATTTTCTTATTCAATATTTTTTGAAATCATTGGAATCAATTTTTTTTCTAAATCCACAGAAAAACAAACAGTTTACATACGGAATGTCATAATGTGCCTGAAGTCATGTATAATTTCAAGATAACTTGATAAAGTAGAGAGAACATATGCAAATGTATCCAATTTAACATTTGCTGGAGGAAGTTTCATAGAAACAGAATTTCATTGGCTGATGGAATGAGAATGTCACTTTGCTTTTGCATGAAAATTAACACATCCTCTCATTGACATTTAAGGCCAGTAATTGGCTGTGAAGTGCTCAGCGATGCTTCGGGATGAACTGCACTATGAAAAAATAAATGGCATTATTAAACTGAGCTTGTAGTTCTTCTCTAGACAATTTCATGCAATAGCTGACATAACTCCCTCTACCTTGCTATTAAATTGTGTGTGATAATATACTATTGGTAATGACTGGTTCTCTCTGAGAGAGGTGTCTGCAGATAGGAACATTTGAATTAAGAAGGCCTATCTAGGTCTCAATAAAACTAGTGATTTGAGAATCTTCTAAAGAGGCAAGGAAGGTCTCAAGTTAGGGTGGTTCTTTTAAACAGTTTTGATCACTTGATTCCCCATTCATATGTGTCAGGGGAGTCCTCAAGATACAAAAATGAGAATTGTCTAATACCTATAGCCAGCTTAGCAACAACGATAGTATGGATAATAATCATACCTGACATTTATACATCTTATTTGGTCCTTAAAACACTTCACTGAGGTCAGGGAAGGCATCATTCTTTTCGTTTTACAGATGAAGAGATTAAGACTCAGAGATATCAAGTGATTTGTCCATGTTCACACAGCTAATAAGTGGTCAAGTTGAGACCAAAACAAAGGTTTGCTGACTCCTTGGCAAATGTTCTTTCCCCTGCACTATTCTTCCTCATTGATGACGGATGGAAAAGAAAAGGAAGCAAGAGAAAGAGAACGAGGTAGAGAGAGAATAAATATATTTTTTATACTTGTGTGAAACTCCGTAATCCACTAAATTTCTACTCCATCAGGGTGTGGAGGTGGAAGAAGAGCTCAAGTTCTAGAAGGTTCCAAGTTGAAAAGGCTTCAGTTCCAATGATATGACTATCTGAGATCAAGGTTATGGAAGAAGAGCTCAAGGTTATGGAAGAAGAGCTCTAGAAGGTTCCAAGTTGAAAAGGCTTCAGTTCCAATGATATGACTATCTGAGATCAAGGTTATGGAAGAAGAGCTCAAGGTTATGGAAGAAGAGCTCAAGTTCTAGAAGGTTCCAAGTTGAAAAGGCTTCAGTTCCAATGATATGACTATCTGAGATCCAGTTCAACTACTGGGCTAGGGCTCATTGGAGGGGCTCATTTATTATTGATCGCATGATAATGACTATTTTGGTCACCCCAATACTCAAAGTCTATCTGCTGAGTCACAGAGGAACAATATGCATTGACAGAGGGAATATACAGGCTGACAAAATAACCAATCCTTAAAGAATTTAGGTATATTCAATATAAAGTCTAATCCATTAGACTGTGAGCTCCTTGATGGGACGATAGGTTCTTAATAAATGCTTGAGTGTAAAGTTTCTGATAAGTAAATTGTTTTTAAGATTTGATTCTAATTACTCTTATTGAGAAATAAAATTCAAAGTGTGAGGACACAAATAAGTAGTCAAATGGCCAATAATCAAAGAAGAGGAGAGGAGGAGAAGCAAGTATAAACTGTATGACAAGTTTATTCAGTCTTCTTTTTGCCTAGCCAAAACTGGAAACCAACTGGTCAACCAAATAAGAGGGCCTAGGATGCCCAGGTTATTGCCTTGAATCTCTTTTTCAGAGTCTCTAATCAAAATCATTAGAAGTGTTTCTGGGTTAAAGGATTACCAAGTGCCAATTTTTCTCCTGCACCATTCTATTTTGCCTTTCTATCATGTCTTTCCTGATACCATCTCTACACTTCTTGATCCCTCCCATAACACAACAAAAATATACGTACAGAAATTTGAGTACTATATCACACACACACTCACACACACACACACACACACACACACACACACACACATATAGAGCACTTTGATTATTATATCCTCCAGGCCTCCTCCTCACATATACACATATACACATAGTTTTGATTTATTTATGCCACCAAAAAAGCAGTCTAGATAATGCACAAACTGGATAATCAACTCATGTAAATCAGTAGTTGACATACAAATGCAGTTTTTATTAAATGTGAACAATTGGGGACCATAGTAATGTACTACTTGGTAATCATATCCATGGTGCTCTCCTAGGTTTTGAGTCTTATATGTATCAAAACCCTATTTCAACCTATATTGACGTTTTAGCTTGAGAATCTAGGAAAATGACATACATGCTGCTGCTTGGAGGGTTCTTTTTCAATACCATGCGGTAAGTATTGATTTAGAGTTTAGAGATAAACACAGAATCTACTTGTTCCAAATTTCTTAATTTTAAGTGTCAAAGGATTTTTTTTTAAATCTATGTCTTTCTATGAGGTCTAAGCTCATGGAACATATTGCTTTTTATTCCTTAGAAATGATTGAAAGGATATTTGATAATCCTGCTTACTCACTTCTCTAGGAAAAGGGGTCTCTAAGTATCTTTAATTCATATTCCCTTTTTCAAAGAGAGAAGCCAATAAAGACATTTCAGTTTTTCTGGCCAAAGTACTGCTCCCAGAATAATTTTTGGAATGCAAGAATAGAGGTCCATTTAAAATCATAATAAATTCCTACTTCTGTATGGCATTTTACAGGGTACTTTCAATTATTGAGATATTATCCCTTTAAGGATGTCCAACAAGCCCCTGAATTAGGCAGGGCAGGCACCCATGATTTTTAATTTTACAGGTGAAGAAACAGTTCCCAGAGAGGTAGCCAGGCTGATTGATCTCTTATGTAAATGAGGCATCTACTGCTTTAAATGTTAAGAAGAAGCCTGAGACCTTAAGAAATATTCTTCTATTCATGTCTAGAGAAGAGCTTACCTCTTCAAGATGTGATAGCAAAGTGTAGAAAGGGTAGAGGTTTCTAAAGTATTTTACTTTGAGGCGAATATAGAATGTATTTAGAGGGAGAAGTTGAAGTATTCTGTCTTTAGTCTTACCCTAGACCAGGGCTCCCCACCCCTGCCTTAGACTATCTTAACATGATTAAAGGTGTTATTTGGTACACACCCACATCCACTTTGGGTAGGAAAGAAAATGAAAGCCACGATATTTGCATTCAAACATTTAAAAAATAAAGCTGGAACACTCTAACGTGTACTTTCTACAAGGAGATCCAATGGTAATATTTACCTCAAGTGAAAATGGGAAGCAGCCTTGGGATTTGGAGTCATGAAAAAATTCCAGTCACTTTGTCTCTTCTATTCCCCTTTAGTAAATATAAGACAAATCTTTATTTATTTATTTATTGTTTAATTAACTATAAATCAGACAACTTCCAAAAGGCTGTGTGGTGTAGTCAACAGAATGCCAGGCAGCAAACAAAGGCGCCTGAGTACTAAGTGCTAGTTCTTCATGACAGAGCTGTGTAATCTAGGAGCAAGGGGAATCACTTCATCTCTCTGGATTTCAACTTCTTCACCTCAAAAATTAAAGGGTTGAATTAGATGACCTTTAAATTCTCTTCCATCTCTAATGTCTTTGAGTATAGCCTCAGCCAGTAATTGTTAAATGAGATAAGTATTTTGCTTGCCATAGCTTTATGATGGCTAAATAGTTAAATGAAACATTGGCTAATGGATAAATGAAGTAAGTAAAAATTTTTGGCTATATACATATATGTGTATGTGTGTGTACACATATACATACATACAACATATATATATCAATAATATATATCAACAATAATATATTTATAATATATTTAATAATATATCAATTATATATCAACATGTATCAATCACATGACCAAAAGGTTTCTTTTTAACATACCCAAAATGGATGTGGGTGTGTACCAAATAACACCTTTAATCATATTAAGATAGTCTAGGGCAGGGGTGGGGAACCCTGGTCTAGGGTAAGACTAAAGACAGAATACTTCAACTTCTCCCTCTAAATACATTCTATATTTGCTTCAACGTAAAATACTTTAGAAACCTCTACCCTTTCTATACTTTGCTATCACATCTTGAAGAAGCAAGCTCTTCTCTAGACATGAATAGAAGAATATTTCTTAAGGTCTCAGGTTTCTTCTTAACATGACCTGGCTGGACCCAGGAAGACCTGAGTTCTAATCCTACCTACCTCCAATATTAGCTGGGTAACATTTGTCAATTCCAGGTTCCTCATCTATAAAATGAAATAATGATGCCTCCATGAAACACCTCACAGAACTTTTGTGATGCTTATATAAATGATAAATATTATTATTATTATTGCTATCTCATTTTCTCATCTTTCTTGATAGAGTTGAGATAAAAATATTCTGAGGATAAGGGGAAAGGAACAAGGATTTATTAAGTGCCTTCTATGTGCCAGGCACTGTGCTAAGAACTTTTACATTTTTATCTCATTTCATCCTCACAATGGCCCTGGTAGGTAGGTGTTATCATCATCCAGTTGAAAAAACTGAGGCAAACAGAGGTTAAATGACTTGCCCCAGAGTTACATAGCTATTAAGAGTCTAAATTCAGATTTGAACTTAGATCTTTCTGAATCCAGGCCCAGGACTTTATCTACTGTGCCACCTAGATGCTTCACGTAGACATGCTGCTATTATTTTATGTTTTCTGTTCTGTCAGTCAGCCAATAAACATTTATTGTTTACTATGTGCCAGCTACTATGCTAAGTGCTGGGGCTGCAAAAAAAGGCAAAAGACAGTCCCTGCCCTCAAGGAGGTCACAATCTAATGAGGGAAAACAACACATGAAAAGCCCCTGAAAAGTGGAGAATAGAGGCACAGCTAAAGAGAGGGAATGTAATAGAGGGCAATACTGAATTACTGCGGCCAGGTGGTGTCCTAGCTCCCCTCCCTAAATGGAGGATCTAAGAGGGATCCCACAGGTTAGGAGTACCGAGGAGGTATGAGTTTCAGATTTGATTTTATCTTGCAGGGAGATGAGTTTCTATAGACAATGATGAAGCCTAGTAGGTAGCCCCATTTAAAAATTATGAAGTATTTGTCCTAGGACCCCTCCTTATATGAGCTCTGCAGACTATTTTACAGTGTATAAAATAGCTACTTTTTGTGATCAAATAAAAGTATTGGGATGTAAGGTCATCTTTTATAGATCCACTGAAAACATTTCTGGGATGACTGGAATGACAGGGATGTCAAATACCTTGTCCTGTTCTCATGTGGTTTGAATTTCTTCTGCTACGTCTCTATATTTTGAAAGTTTTTCATTCCTTGCTGTTTGGAGAGTATTAATATTTGGTATGGTGTCAAGACATTATATTTTCATGGGGTCAATGTTGAGGGCAATAATTCTGCTTACAATGATTTTCTAGTGCCAGTTTAGTTTTATATTCATTTATCAACAATATTTTCTGTTTTGCATTTCTAGTATGGAGATTTATAGTCTTAGTTAATAAAGGATAGAAAGATTCTGATATAAAATTCTAGTCACTTGAATATATATTTTTAAGTGTTTGATAGATGATATTTTTTCAACCTATAGTAATATGTTGAACATTTCCATCCTTTCATTAATTAACAAGTATCAATCAATAAATGTGGGCACCCTAAAAATGACCCTTCTTTAGTTTATAGTGACAATGAACAAGTCCTAAATTGTTATTATAAACACCTGCATTTCTATTAAATGAATCTGCATGACTCAGTTGTTTAATGCTTCCTTCTTGACATATAATTGGTTGAATTCATATAAGTGTCACCTTTGGAGAGCCTTTTGTTTCTAGTCTTGCATTTTAGTTATTTTGTTGGGTTTCTCCAGAGATAAACAACCTTCAGTCACATTCAACAAATTTAGTGGTGAAAACCTGTTGTGAGTCATTAATATTGCTTTATAAAGTGAGATCTATTTTTTCTAAAAATATTTGTGTACATTATCAATTTGTTTATTGCTTGCTCAGAGAATATCTATTAATCTTTTCCTCCCTTTTGGAAGAGGAAGCATTGAATATCTTTACATGTGATTTGGCCTTAATAGCCATATATTGTTAACATCATATGTGTTTCAGTTTGGACACTTTTTGCCCTATTTTCGTCTATTGAAACATGCCAAAAGTGTATGTTAAGACTAATATTACAGAGATATTAATTTCTGTAAATGTATTTCCAATTCAACCTTGACTCTAGAATTCCAATTCATTTCTTAACCTGTACAACCTCCATAACTCCTTGATAACTTAATGTTTGATGACCATGCTATTTAAAAGTATCAAATCCATTGGTTAAATTTGGTTGTCATATTCAAACTCAAAATCTTTCTTCTCTATTCTTTTTGGGACACATTAAGAATTTTACACTTGTCACAACCAAACAACATTTTTATATATTTGGATAAAGTACTACAAGATAAAATAGATGTTTAATATCATTTTAAGTGAAACCGTATGATGATGCCATCCATGTACATCAAGCTATTAATAGCAAGATTTAATATGACTCTTTCTATGACTTAAAATTCATATTCAGTTCTAGGAAGGAGTGTTGATTTAAGGCTTGGCAGAACCATAGGAGGCTAACAGTCTCCCTGGAAGATGTCATATTTTATATTGATTATTCTTAATATTGTGACATTGGTGGTGTGTTTTAAGCAGTGAGGTTTTCCATCTCACCATCAAATACTCTAGAATTCTCCCTATATGTGGACCTATCTCATATATCTATAGTAAATTAATAAGTCATAAATTTGGAACTGAGTCAAGAGCTTTGAGATAATTATTAAAAGTGGCATGTCTCATGATGTTTGGGGATGTCTTATTTAATAATAACTGAATAAATGAGTTACTCTTCTCACACCTAGGCTTTTTGGCACGCTATTTTTACCCCTTAGCCAATATATTGTTTTCTTGTATGTGTTCATAGCTGTTGTCATATTTTCAAGTGGTTCAAGCCAGAAGTGTTTTGAATAAAGCACATAAACACACAATTGACATATTTGGAATAGTCACTGATATTCTTATCTTTTTGGTAATCAATATGCAGTGCTTTCTGTTAAGAAGAGGATTAGACTTACATAAGAGAGAAAACTGATAATGTACTTCACTGGTAATTCATGCATCACTGTGAAGTGTTTGAGCTAATAATTATGGGCCTCATCCAGACTCGCTGCTTTCCAGTTTGCAAAAAAAGCTACCATTTCACTCACCTCCCTTGACGTGATGGTTTTTTTAATGCATTACGTTAATGGCACATAAGCATTGTGTTTGAGCTATTATCCAGACTGAGTTTCTGTTGTGCTGGATGTCTTCTGACCATACAGACAACATGAAATTTTCCACATCCTCCAAGGATTCTCTCTCAACTCTAATTTCTTTGATTCTTCAGTCTCTATGGTATCATTTTGATTGATGTTTGATTGTTTTGTTCTTTGCATTGTTTTGACATGTTGTATCACATTAACTTTGAGGTTTTCACTCCCAATTGTTGATTAAAGATATCAAGAATTCCTGATACACTTTTGTATTCTGGTATACATTCCACATAAATTTTTGTTTGGTTATTGCTGCCTATAATCAATCAATATGGTGTTCAGCTTTTCTATGATCTTTTATTGTATTTCTTCAGGTTTTCAAGAATTTCCTGGAGCCATTTCTTCCAGTTGTTTGTTTGATGCCTGTCCTTAGGAATATTCCTAGATAGCACCTCCTATAGTCCTCTCATACATCCTATCACGATGGCTATAGAATATACTGTGTGTGAAGAACCTGAAATGTGTTTTCTCTTTTAGGCTAAATAATGTGGGAGAAAATTTCTATTAGTTTTATGTTTTATCAGTGGAATCATATGATTTGATCAATATACATCAAGAAATCAATGATATGTATTTACAACATTCATATAATTGCTGCAAATAGCAGCTTTTAAAATGATTTTGTTTTAATATAGTTGATCAATTAGTTAGATTCATTCTGTCAAACTCAAAAAATATTTTTGAAATACCATTTTAAGCATACCCATCTCCTTTTCAAAATCATTCAAGACTTTGTTTTGTTGTTGTTGTTGTTGTTTTTGCAATCCATTTTAAAATCCAGTAACACTTTAGGTATTTTCATTAACAGTAATTTTTTTATGACTACAGATTCTTCAGATATTCTCTCATCAAATTTAAGTAACTGCTCAATTTTTATTCTTATTTCATTTAATCTGGGTATACAGATGAAGATATTTCTTTTGATTGCCCTTCATTGATTCTGTGACATATTACTGTAGCAGAGCTTTCTTTGCTTGTGTCCAGATCACCTAAGATAGAATCACCCGTTTAGGAAACAGCAGGGACCTGCTATTGGGAGAAGGCAGTTTGTGCTCCCTACTACGTAAGTGGAAGCAGCCTCTTTCCATAGTCCACTTAACCAGAACAGGCTGCACTTCTAAAACTATCAGACTGGGAGAAACTGTGTTTAAGGGACAAAAGTCTGTTCATCCAAAGCATAGGCAACACGAACTAAGCTGGGTGTAGGTGAAGGGTGACCTTTCCCTACCCTCTCATTTATGCCATGTTTCCTCTAGAAATGAGTTTGGAGTTTTAATAATAGCTAATAATAATAGCTGACATTTATATAGTACTTATTCTGTGCTAGGCACTGTGCTAAGTACTTCACACAACAACGTTGGGAGGTAGGTGCTAATTATTATCCCCATTTTACAGATGGGGAATCAGAGGCAAACAGAGGTTAAATGACTTACCCAGGGTCACATAGCTAAGGCTGGATTTGAACTCAGGTTTTTTCTGACTCTAGGCCCAGAAGGCACTTTGGACTTGGAACTTGATGGAACTATGTTAACGCTGAGTTAAGTTGTACACCTAATCATACTCCCTTCTTTAAAGACCAAGAGACTCAAACGGGGAGAGGAGGGCATTTGCCCCCTAGTTGTTGAGGAGGAGTATTTGCATGTTTGTCCTTACTATACCTTTAAAGTAAATATTCCTTTGTAAAAGTTAATCTGACTATTAAGTGGTTAATAGGAACTGGGGAACTAGAGAGTCCCAGAAAAGTAGGGGAACAGGAACGCAAGTGGTAGGGAGTTGAACCAATGGAAGAAACTAGACATCTCAAAGTCACTTTAAGGGTACTGAAGAACTCTGGGGGAAGAATGAAAAATAACACAAGTGGCTCTCAGGTGGTGGGAACCAATGTAATTACTGTTGCATGATATAATTTAGAAATGATAATATAGTTGGCAAAAAGCAACATGAAGTCCTTTCTTAAAATTGCTAATGTGTATGACACATTTTGTTACAACATTTAATAATGGCACTTAATAAAAGCATTCATAACTTCAGTTCATTTCATGGACACTCATGGTTTTCTTGCGTTACACCTGCATTAGTGGTCAGGGCTATCTGCATCAAAGCATTTCCAAAAAACAGGGTATTGGTATTTCTGATTTATTATGATGTATATTATCATTTTGTGGCACCAGAAAATGAGGAAGCACTATTTCAATTCTGGTCTACTCTGTGTCAAATGGATGGTCCCCAATCTGGCAATGACTTCAAGGAGGGCCGATCTATAACTTGAAGTCATCTCATCTCTTTCTTAGGTTTATAAGATCAGTCCTAACACACTGGCTAGAGTGATTACTCAGTCAATGACATCGCTAGAGCCCAATAATCCAGAATTTTAGAGTTCTAGATGGACCAACATATATACTAAAGCAGTGTGAGGGTCCACAAAGTCCCCGTTGAGCATCAGCCTCACTGGCGTCTCCTTACTTTGCCATTGGACTTTCTCTCTGCTCCCCATTTACCTTTAGCAAGGATGATGAGATGGATTTGGCTCACAACAATGACATATTTGAATTGTACTTTATAATTTAAATAGCAATTTCATTTTATATAATGAGGAGGAAATTAAAGTTGACATCCCACAGGTCAGTAAAGATAATAACAATAATAACAGGGCATTTAAAGTCCACATGGAGAACTATTCTCTGTTTAAAATATACCACCAATACATAGTGTCAAAAACAATTAATGTATAGCGTAGTGTCTTTCAGGAAGACAGTGCTAGACCGTTGTGACTCTGCCTAGCTCTAAATATATCACTAAATGTGGCTTCAAAAACATCTTTCCTGAAATGAACTAAATATGACTTAGACATTAAAGAGGAAATCATACCAAAATATCATATTAATCACTTGATGTATATGGATCAAGTTATATGTTTCCACCAAAACCACACACACACACACACACACACACACACATATGCACACACATACATAAAATCTCCTAATGGAAACTTTCTCCAAAGATAAAAAATACAATAAATACAAAATGTTTACTATGCAGAGAAGAAACATAGAGACTGAAGGGTTAAAGCTTGAATGTGGAGGTCAAATTGAACCAGTGACTGAAGACAATATATAATAGATACCTTGATCTTCTCCAGAATAGACATGTTGAGCATAAAGCTATTAAAGTGAAAACTGTGATTGTGTATGTTAAGAGTCTCAATGGAATCCTAAAGTCAAATCTTAATGGGAAGAATACATCTTAGAGCAATTAATCACTATGCAAAATAAACTTTTAGAACAGTAAAATAAATGACAAAAGATTTAAGAAATATCCTAACAGGAAGTCATACGATATTAACGATTCACAGAACTTCCCTACTACTATCAAAGGCATCACCATGCTCCCAGTCCCCCAGGCTTGAAATATAGTTGTCATCTTCAATTCCTCATTATCTCTCACCCCTTATATCCATTGTGTTGCCTAAGCCTATTGATTTTACTTTTCAAACATCTTTGTACTGTGTACCCTTCTCTTCTCTGACAATGCCATCTCTCTGGTGCAGGCCCTCATCACCTCGTGCTTGAATTACTGCACTAGCCTGCTGGGAGGTCTGTTTGTATCCAGTCTCTCCCCACTCTTAATCCATCTTCCATTCAGCTACCAAAATGATTTTCCCAAAGCATTCAGTACTACGTCACCTTTCTAAATAATATCACCTTATCATATTCATTATACATTCTAATCATATTAATAATATCACCTTCAGGATCAAATATAAAATCCTCTATTTGGCCTTCAAAGATATTCGGAACCTACACCCCCACCCCAACACACACACACACATATAACACACAAACCTTCCTAGTCTTTTTTACACCTTATTCAAAACCTATCATTGACATTGACATTGAAATTGACATACAATGAAATTGGTCTCCTTCCTGTTCCTCAAACTAGGCTCTCCATCTCTCAGCTCTGCTTATTTTCTCTGGCTATCCCCCATGCCTGGGGGATACTACCTCCTCATCCCTGCTTCCTGGCTTCCCTGACTTCCTACCATTTCCAGTTAAAATCTCGCCTTCTACAAGAAGCCTTTCCCAATCCCTCTTACTTCTAGTCCTTTCTTTCTGCTAATTCTCTCCCATTTATCCTACATATATAGTTTGTTGCCTCCCTTAATAGATTATGAATTCCTTGAGGGCAGGAATCATCTTTTGCCTTTCTTTGTATCCCAAGCATTTACCACAGTGCCTGACACATTGTAGACACTTAACAAATACTTATGGACTAACTGACTGACTTCCCCAAGGACGTTCTAGAAAGATTAACATTTCCTTGTCAAAAAGGAGGAAGAAAATTGATAGTTCTTCACAGATTTACAGGAATATTTTGAAAACAAACAAAAAATGACTTCACAAAGCAGCATTAAAGATTGGCAACAGATATGTGCCACTGGATTTGTCAAATGAAAGCAATGATACCTCCCTATGGATACCATGAAATAGTTAAGACAAGCATGTAATCTATATCCTCCATATGCAACATCCATATGAACTCAACCAACAATATAGGAACAAAGACATATTCAGGAAGTTACTGGGTTATATGAATTTGTTTATAGAATTGGAAGACTTTATGACAGTGATTCAGGATCGGGTCACTGCCACCAGAAAATTATAGAAATGTTTTACTTAGGGAATCCAGATTTATTGATCAATGCAGATTATGAAAGTACATAGGAAACACAACACTGTGGGTTGCAAAAAGTTAGCACCTATCCTATACTTAGAAAGGCATGGTTTTATGATGGGAGTTATACACCAAAAACTTTCTATCCTTCAGAAATTAACAAATGACAAATAACCATGCTATAAGTACTGACCCAAAAATATTCTTGATAATTTAACAAACTAACTATACTGGAGTGGGAGCACTATCACATAGAAAATTGTTGTATATGACTTCCTAACACTTCAAGTATTTTTTATATATGTCATTATACTGAATACTCATAGATCTCCAAACAACAAGGATGAGGTATTCAAAATAGAGAGACAAAATAGAAGAAATCAAAGACATATGGAGAGAGTAAAATATTTATGATCTTTTACTTTCTTTCTACTCCTGCAGGTATTCTAATGATGTTCTTAATGGCCTTAAAGAACATGAGTTTACATCCCAATACCTTAATTCAGTTATAGAAAAATCATCATTTTGTCCACCTGGGTAATAACCCTCAGGGTATTTATTACATGTACAAAGAGTAATAGTAGAAGATCAACTTGTCCCAAGACCTATTCTACCTGAACGCCTTCAGAAAAGATGAGTAAGATAATAATATGAACAATAACAAAAGATGACATTTGTATATAGTGTCTTACTGTTTTCATTTTCCATATACTACCTCATTTGATCCTCACAACAAATCTATGATATTAGCACTAAAAGTTTTCATTATCCTTATTTTGTAGCTACAGGAAACCAAGATACAGGGAACTTAAAATGTCAGGGGCAGAATAATAATAAAAACAATAGCATTAATAAAGTACTTTAAGCTTTGCAAAAAACTTTACAAATGCTATCTCATTTGATCCTCATAAAAACCCTGGAAGGTAGGTGCTATTTTAATCATCATTTTATAGATCTGAAAACAGAGGTTAAATGACTTGCCCAGGGACACAGAGCTAGTAAATATCTGAGGCAGGATTTTATGTCAGGTGTTCCTGACTCTAAGGCCTATGCTCTAGTCTATCCACTATGATACACAGCTTCCCACATTTCTGCTGACTATAAGACCAGAAGTCTTTCTACTCCACCAATATTTACCTAGATATGTGATTTCCATTTAACATACCAACCAGTTGACCTTTAATAACTCAACCAGAAGCACTTACTAAACAGAAATCAAAAGAAGAATAAAAATAACATAACATTCCATCCATGGATAAGGGGAACATTCTCCGTATTCTCCCCTCAATATACAACAACAATAATAGCTAACATTTATGTAGCGCTTATTATATACCATTCCCCAGGTGGTAAATGGTCAAAAGATATGAACAGGCAGTTTTCAGAAGAAAAAATCAGGGCTATCTATGGTCAGCAGCTAGGTGACAAAGTGAATAGAGTGCCAGGCCTGGAGTCAGGAAGACTCATCTTTACAAGTTCAAATCTAGTCTCAGACACTTACTATGTAACCCTGGGCAAATCACTTTACCCTGTTTGCTTCAGTTCCTTCATTTGTCAATAAGCTAGAGGAATAAAAAATGGTAAACCACTTTAGTGTCTTTGCCAAGAAAGCCCCAAATGGGGTTATGAAGAGTCAAACATGACTGAACAAATAAGTCATATGAAAAAATGGTCTAAATCACTACTGAGGAGAGAAATGAAAATTAAAACAACTCTGAGGTACCACCTATCAGATTGGCTAATATGACAGAAAAGGAAAATGACAAATGCAGAAGGGAATGTGGAAAAAATAGAATGCATTTTTGGGGCAGTTGTGAACTGATCCAACTATTCTGGAGAAGAGTTTGGAACTATACCCAAAGGGCTATAAAAGTGTGCATACCCTTTGACCCAGCAATACCACTACTAGTTCTATATCCCAAAGAGATCAAACAAAAAGGAGAAGCTACCAGAAAGGTGGCTGATTTACACGTAGTGTTATCTATGGGACTGTTCACTCTACAATTGACTTGCCTGGGGTACATATCCAGTAGAGGAATCATTTGATCAAAGGGTATGAACAGTTAAGTGACTTTTCTTGAATACCTATGAATTATCTTCCAGAATGGTTAGGTTAATTCATAGCTCCACCAACAGGCTATCAATTTGTCACTCTTCCTATAACCTCTCCAATACTGGATATATTCATTTTTGTCATAGTTGACAACTTAATTGGTGTGAGGTGAAATCTTAGAGTTGTTTGAATTTGCATTTCTATTGTTATTATTTTGGATAATATATTCATATAGTTATCTCTAATATCATTTATTCATTTCCTAATAATATCCTTGATTTCTTTTGTGTTTGTTGCAGTATCTTTTTTTCATTTGTAATTTTGCTATTTGTGTTTTCTTGCTCCTTTTTATTACATTTTCTAAATACTTCTCAATTTTAGCTCACAGGGTTATGAGTATTAACTGAGATAATATATGTAAAGCACTTTGCAAGCCTTCAAAAGAGCTGTATAAATGCTAGCTATTATTATTAAATAACAGATTAATAGATTTTCAATTTATGTTAGTTTTATAACTTTTGATGATATTGTTACTTAATTATAACTTTGTGCATTGTTGTCTTCTCTTCTCCAGAACAATTACAGCTAGTTCCTTCAACTAATCCTTCCTTACGTGGTGTGATATTAGAGTCTATCATCATCCTGGTTGCAGTGCTCCAGATCCTCTCTAGCTTTTCAATATGCTTCCTACAATATAGCACCCAGACCCAAACAAAATAATCTCAGATATAGTAGAGATATTACTTAGGCTTCTCAATGTTACCACAAATCACATTAGTTGCCATAGTGCATTGTTGTCTCATATTAAACTTTAAGTCCACTAAAATCCCCAGATTGTTTTTTTTTTCTTTTTACCTGATAATACAATTTTCTTTCTTATTTATTTATTTTGAAATGGAAGGGATTTGGTTCCTATAGTTTAGGTTCCTTGATTATTTTTTTCCCCAAAGTGTGCTTCTCTGTGTGAATTCTTGATATTTATATTATCACTCTTCTTCAAGATTAATGTGTGTATACATATACACATATAATACATGTATTATATACAATATTTTTCACAAGGGAAAAATACACATTTTCAAAAAGGCCTACAGAACATGCAGCATGCTGTCCTCCTTTTTCTTCATGTGTTGCTCATTTTTCAAATCACAGAATTACATTTTAGTGTGGGAAGTTATCTCAACAGCTATCTTACCCAATTCATATATAAAGGAATGTCCAGTACAACTTTTCCTGAACCATATAAGTAACCTTAGACCAGAAGTTTGTGGGCCTCAGTGGAGCAGGCACCCTCATCACAGTTCCAGAGCAGAAAGGAATGCTTGTGATCACTCACAAACCAGTACACAGACTAGAAGAGTAGTGAACACACTTCTCCTTGGATCATACCACCTTGGAAAAACTGAAAACTTACTGGTCCCTAGATGTATCTCTGAAAACAGCTGCACAAAATCCCTGAGGCTTGGGACAGTGTGTCCTCCACCCTGGAAGCAGAGCCCACTTTAACAAAGACTGAAAAGTCAAGAAATAGGCTAGGAAAATGAGCAAACAACAGGAAAAAAAATTCTGACCATTGAAAATCACTTTGGTGATAAGGAAGATCAATACACACACTAAGAAGACAGAAAAGTCAAAGCTCCTACATCCAAAGCCTCCAAGAAAAATATGAATTGGTCTCAAGCCTTGGAAGAGCTCAAAAGGGATTTTTAAAATCAAATAAAAGAGGTAGAGGAAAAAATGGGAAAAGAAATGAAAGTAATACAAGAAAATCATGAAAAAAGAGTCAACAGCTTGGTAAAGGAGGCACAAAAATTAGAAAAGAAAATAATATCTTTGAGGGCAGAGACAAGATGGTGAAGGGAAAGCAGTGACTTGCTTGAGCTCTCCCCCCAAACCACTCCAAATACCTATAAAAAATGGCTCTAAACAAATTCTTAAGCAGCAGAACGCACAAAAAAGAGTGAAACAAATTTCCATCCAAAGACAGCCTGGATGGTTGATTGGAAAGGTATATCATGCTGGGCAGGGAGAGGAGCACAGTTCAGTGTGGACGTGCAGGCTGCAGAGACCCTGGAGCAGGCCTCAGAAGACTGAATCATGGGCAGCTGTGGTGGTTTCCAGACTTTTCAACCCCTGAACACCAAAGACAACTCGGAAGGTCAGTGGGAAAAGTCTGTGACTGTGGTGAGAGAAGGAGCTAGGTCTCAGCCGCCCCTAGGGCCGCGGCTGTTTCCTGAGCTTCCAGCCCACAGACTGAGGAGGAATCAAGTGGCTGCTCAGAGGGGGATTGCAGGGATCTCTTTGCCAGTGCTGAGGCAGGAATCTCTTGCTTTACTGGTGCTTGGATCTGGGTCACGGTTCTGAGGGGTGGTCGAGGGGCAGTCCTGGGGTGAGGAGGAATGCTGGTGTGGTGAAGCTTCTTCTGGTGGTGCAGAGAAAACACCTCGCCCCTTTTCATAGCACCTTGGAAGAACTGAAAATTTTCAGGCCCCTAGAAGTATCTCTGAAAACAGCTGTACAAACCCCTGAAGCATGGGACAGTACATTCTCCACATTGGAAGAAGACTTTTACCTTAACAAAGAGTTTAAAACTCAAGTAATTGACCGGGATTATGAGTAAGCAGAGCGAAAAGAGTCAGACTATATTATCTTACTTTGGTGACAAAGAAGATCAAAACATACAACCAGAAAAAGACAATGAAACCAAAGCTCCTACATCTAAAGCTTCCAAGAAGAATATGAATCAGTCCCAGGCCTTGGAAGAGCTCATAAGGGATTTTGGGAAGCAAGTAAGAGAAGTAGAGGAAAAACTGAGAGTTTTGCAAGAATGAAAAACAAGTCAACTGCTTGCTAAAGGAGGCCCAAAAAAATAACGAAGAAAATAACACTTTAAAAAATAGCCTAACCCAAATGGCAAAAGAGGTCCAAAAAGCCAATAAAGAGAAGAATGCCTTAAAAAGCAAAATTGGGCAAATGGAAAAGGAAGTCCAAAAGCTTACTGAAGAAAATACTTCCTTAAAAATTGGAATAGATCAATTGGAAGCTAGTGACTTTATGAGAAATCAAGACACTGTAAAACAAATCCAAAAGAATGAAAAATTAGAAAACAATGTGAAATATCTCATTGGAAAAACAACTGACCTGGAAAATAGATCCAGGAGAGATCATTTAAAAATTATTGGACTCTCTGGAAGCCATGATCAAAAAAAGAGCCTAGACATCATCTTTCAAGAAATTATCCAGGAAAACTGTCCTGATATTTTAGAACCAGAGGGCAAAATAGAAATTGAAAGAATCCACTGATCTCCTCCTGAAAGAGATCCCCAAAGGAAAACTCCTAGGAATATTGTAGCCAAATTCCAGAATTCCCAGGTCAAGGAGAAAATATTACAAGCAGCCAGAAAGAAACAATTCAAGTATTGTGGAAACACAATCAAGATAACACAAGATTTAGCAGTTTCTACATTAAGGGATCACGGGGCATGGAATATAATATTCCAGAGGGCAAAGGAGATAGGATTACAACCCAGAATCACCTACCCAGCAAAACTGAGTATAATTCTTCAGGGGAAAAAAATGGTCGTTCAATGAAATAGAGGACTTTCAGGCATTCTTGATGAAAAGACCAGAACTGAATAGAAAATTTGACTTTCCAATACAAGACTCAAGTGGATTATGAAGAGGTAAACAGAAAACAGAAATCATTAGAGACTTATTAAGGTTGAACTGTTTATATTCCTGCACGGAAAGATGATATTTATAACTAATGAGCCCTTTGTCAGTATTAGGGTAGTTGGAGGGAAAAAATTTATGTATGTATATAGATAGATAGATAGATAGATAGATAGATAGATAGATAGATAGATAGAGGGCACAGGGTGAGTTGAAGATGAAGGGGTCATATCTGGAGAATAAAATTAAGGGGTGAGAGAGGAATATACTAGGAGAAGGAGAAAGGGAGAGATAGGACGGGGTAAATTATCCCACAAAAAAAAAAAACAGAAAAGAAAAGGCTCTTACTTTGGAGGGGAAATGGGGGAAGGTGAGAGGGAATGAGTGAATCTTATTCTCATAGAATTTGACTTAAGGAGGGAATAACATACACACTCAATTGGGTATGGAAATCTGTCTTATCCTACAGGAAAATGGAGGGGGGGAAGGGGACAAGACAGTAGGGGGATGATAGACAGGAGGGCAGATTGGGAAAGGGGGTAATCAGAAGCAAGTACTTCGAGAAAGGTCAGAGTCAAAAGAAAGAATAGAATGAATGGGGGGTGGGATAGGATTAAGGGAAATAGAGTTAGTTTTTCACAGCATGTCTACTATGGAAGTGTTTTGCATAACTGCACATATATAACCTATATTTAGTTGCTTGCCTTATCAATGAGGGTAGGTGGGGAGGGAGGAAGGGAGAAAATTTGGAATCCAAAGTTTTGAAAACACGTGTTAAAAAAAAATGTTTTCACATGCAACTGGGAAATAAATACAGGAAATGGGGTACAGAAATCCATCTTGCCCTACAGGAAAATTGAAGGGGAAGGGGATAAGACAAAGGGGGGAGAGATAGAAGGGAAGGCAGACTAGAGGAAGGGGTATTCAGAATGCATGCCATCTTGGGCTGGGGGGAGGGGCGAGATGGGGTGAAAATTTGGAACTCAAAATCTTGTCGAAGTAAATGTTGAAAACAAAAAAAATAAAAATTACCATAATATAAAAAAAGAAGTAAAAAAAAAAGAAAAGAACATCTTCAAAAAACAGAATAAGACAAATGGTAAAAGAGCTACAAAAATCCAATGAGGAGAAGAATGTCTTGAAAAGCAGAGATAGTCAAATAGAAAAAGACATACAAAAATTCACTGAAGAGAAGAACTCCTTAAAAAGCAGAATTGGCCAAATGGGGAAGGGGAGGCACAAAAGCTCACTAAAGAAAATAATTCCTTAAAAATTAGAATTGAGCAAGTGTAAGCTAATGTCTCTATGAGACATCAAGAAACAATAAAACAAAAGAATGAAAAAAAAAAGAGGACAATGTGAGCTGTCTTATTAGAAAGGCAATTGACCTGGAAAACAAATCTTGGAGAGGTAATTTTAAAATTATTGGACTATGTGAAAGTCATGATCATCTTTCAAGAAATTATCAAGGAAAACCACCCTGATATTCTAGAACCAGAGGGTAAAATAGAAATTGAAAAAATCCACTGATCGCCTCCTGAAAGAAATCCCAAAATGAAAATTCCAGGAATATTATAGCCAAATTCCAGACTAAATTCCAAATTCCTGGAGAAAATAATGTAAACAGCCAAAAAGAAACAATTCAAATATCATGGAGCCATAGTCAGGCTAACACAAGATTTAACAACTTCTACATTAAAGGATCAGAAGGCTTGAAATATGATATTCAGGAGGACAAAGGAGCTAGGATTACAACCAAGAATCAGCTACCCAGTAAAACTGAATATAAACCTTCAGGGTAAAAAATAGACTTTCAGTATAAAGGACTTTCAAGCATTCCTGATGAAAAGACCAGAGCTGAATAGAAATTTTGACTTCCAAATACAAGACTCAAGAGAAACATAAAAAGTGCTTCCAGGATGGTATGATCTAAGTAGAGGTGTGGTAGCTGCCCTCCTGGCTGTTGCTGCTGCTCTGGTCTGTGGGTGACCATAAGCACTCTTCACCCTGGACCTGTGACTGGGGCTCCTGTGCCTCTGTGGGTCACAGGCAGTGGTTGGGCTGGTTCTCTCCTCTTAGCTCTGGGACTATCACCCAGAACTGCATATGGGCAATGCAATGGAGTTCTGCACCTAGTGCCAACAATGAGTCCATTGTGTCTCCTTCTGACCAGTTGTCCAACCTCCTTGCCTTCTGTGGGTTGAGATCTCCTGAAGCTGTTGCAGCTACTGATAAACTGCTTCCAATACCTACTCCTGGCACCCTGGTGGAGCCTGTGCTGTGCAGTCTGTGTTGAGCTCCAGTTCTGACTACCGACCTACTGAAGCTTTACTTGCTAACCTCCTTCTAGTTGCTAGAAAAATTGTTATAAGGATAATGTGTATGGGGCAGGGTGGGGGTGTTATTTTGTTTTATTTTTGTGAAGATTGGAGATTTGGAAGGGGAGTTAGCATTAATGTTGCTTCAAAAAAAGAATAAAGCAAACAAAAGAGGTTCATTAAAGCATTTTTAAAATGCATAGAAGAAAACAAAGAAATTTAGAGGGAAATATAGACAAGGAGGAGGGAAATATAGACAAGGAAGATAGCATTAAAAGTACTATGTTGAATTTAGTTTATTATATAATTTTTTAAAGAAAGAAGCTCTGTATTATAGAGATGTGTTTCCATATATGATACTCTTCTTCTATTCTACTTTATTATAATTATTCTCTTTTTGGAACAATTATTACATTCAACATTAAAAAGTTCTTAAAAAAGAAATAATATTCTGAGAGGTTGAGAAAGTAAAAGATGTTAGAAAAGTCCTGTGCAACCTAAAGATGGTGGTACTGGCTGAAACATTCCAGGTCTTTTTCTTTTCTTTTACAAAATAAGTTGTTATTGATACCTTCTATTTTACCTTTTTTTTTTTAACATCACCAATATTGAGTCTTTATCCTAGTAGCTGTAGTAATGCCTAAATATTAGGGTATTTGATACGTTTGCTTTTGTATGTTTTAAACCTAATTTGTTCTATTAATTGATCTTTTAATTTTTTTTAACCAGTATCAAATTGCTAGATGTAGAAGTGGATAAAGCATAGGTCCTGGAGCCAGGAGGACCAGAGTTCAAATCTGGCCTTACACACTTATTAGCTGCACAACTCACTTCACTTCTGTTTGCCTAAGTTTCCTTATCTGCAAAATGGGAATAATAAGAGCATCTATCTCATAGAGATGTTATGAGGATAAAATAAGATAATGAAAAGAGTTTAGCACAGTTCCTGGCATATAGTGAGCACTTAAGGATTGTTTTCTTCTTTCTTTTGCAATATTGTTTAAGATCTAGCACTGCTAGCCCCATTTTGTTCCCATTTCTTTTCATTAATTCTCTTGAGATTCTTTACCTTTTTTTCTTCATATGAATTTCATCATTATGTTTTCTAGCTCTATAAAGTAATCCTTTGATAGTTTAATAGGTATGGCACTGAAGAAGTAAATTAATTTAAGTAGTACTGTCATTTTTATTATATTGGCTCATCCTACCAACAAGCAATTAATATTTTTTCCAGTTAATTAGGTCAGTCTGTTTCTGTAAACCATTATTTGTAGTTGTGTTTATATAGTTCTTGAGTCTATCTTGGAAAATAGACTCTCAAGTCTCTTATACATTCCTTGACTTTGCAAACCACTCCAGTATCTTTGCCAAGAAAACCCCAAATGGGTCACAAAGAGTCAGACACAGCTGAAACAACTGAACAGTAAGTCTTTATGAAAACTAAGCTGTTGATAATTTCTCTCTCCATACAGAATGATTTCTTTCAACAATTCACCCTTTTTTATATATCCATATATAACATATTTCCATTATTTCACTATCTAGTAATTATGTCAGGAAATGTAATTATCTTAGTTTAATATGACTTGCATGAACCCATTATATCTTCTGGTTATTATCTATCCTGAGTGCTCACATATCATTAATTTAGTAAGCCATTCCACAATTTTACTTGAAATTTATATTAAGCTCTCTATATGCAATTTGAAAACTCACTAGAGCCCTAGGAGTGGCAGCCTACCCCATACCAGGAGCTATGCTTTAAGCCCTACCCCCACAACCATCATGGGGGTGGGGGAAGAAATCTGTTCATATGCAACACTATCAGCATAAATATTGACCAAATCATACAAATAGGGCAGTTAAGCATAAGAGTTATGGGAACGGCAGCATCCTCCACTCTAGTACTACTCTCATACAGGTCCTGTTCCCAGCCCTTCCCTCACAGATGTCACCAGGGGAAAAAAAATCTGCTGAGAAGCCAGCCATCTCCACCAACTGAAACTCACAGGGCAGACAAGTCAGGCTAGCCGTAGCAACAAGACACCTTGAGGAAAAGTCAGGAGGTAGTACGTGTTAAGCAAGTCAAATCGCTCTCATCCCCTTGATCACCACATCTCCTCAGACCCTGATGGAGATGGCCCTGGTCCTTGAACATAAGAACATTGAAAACAGCAAAGCGTCCAGCCCAGTCACAGAGCCATGATCCTGGGAAGCAATCCTTGTGGAAATTCATCCTGACAACTGATCCTAAAAGTACTATAGCCCAAACTCTTGAAGACCCAGAAAAGAAAGCTCTTGCTGCTCAAGTCAATGGTTCAAGATCAGAAACTGATATGATTTTATCGTTGGACATGCCATTAAAGAAAAGAGGTTACCATTTGCTTTGCTACTGCAAAGGACCATGGAGCCTTTCCATTTGATTAACAGCTGATCCTTCAATACGTGTTGTCCCTCCCATTAGAATGTGAACTCCTTAGAAGCAGGTATTTTCTTACTTTCCTATTTGAATCCCCAGTGATTAGCACAATGCTATACAACTGGTGAGTACTTAATAAATGCTTTTTTCATTCATTTCATTTATTTGCCCTCTTCTTCCCCTTTTAAATTTCATTATGATATTTGACAATATCCAGTCTATTAACATCTGTCCCATGCTCTACATTTGAACAACAGTTCTTTTGATAACATTTATGAATTATTTTATCCATAGACTATAAGACCATATGACCATAGTAGTTCATGTAGGCCCCAAGACTGTAACTTATTTGTAACAGTGAGGTACTCTCTTAATCATGAATCTTTAGCTCAAATTCTCTTATATCTATGGGTATTCTACCCTTTCCAGCCTAAAGATCATTTCCCTTGACAAAGGACACAGAAGCAAAACAGCACTTGATCAGTTTCATTTTCTGTATGTGATCCATTAACTTTATGCCATCTTTCCAAAACCAATGGATCAACACCATTTTTATTATTCTCTTTGGCCCAAATATAACTTAAAAAGCATTTCCTATTGTCCATGTTGTTTCTTGCTAGTTTTGTCTCCCAGTTCAGGGAGTTTCTCAGTCAAGAATGAACCAATGTTCATCTATTAAGTGCTAACTATGTTCTGGGCTATAGGTAAAACACAGTCTCTATTCTCAAGGAGCTCAAATTCTAATTGGGGAAACAACATACAAATAATTACATCCATACAAGGTAAATGCAGTGCAAATAGTTTATTATTACAGTTTTCATTCTTTTGATCTTATATCCATAATTTATATGGAGTTTATATAAAAATGGTCCTAGAACAAATTACTATTCCAGTATTATTCTTTTACGTTTATTATCTGGTGGGCTGTTGCATAGATGGATACAGTGATTGCTTTTTGTAACTGAATGAAAGTGTTAGGATGTCAGCTTATCCTCTATAGGCTTACTTAAACATCTTCAAGAAAGCTTCAGTAGCAGACAAGATGATGGTGATATATACTTCATCATGTTCCCACATTTTATTTTCCTGCTAAATTTCTATATTTTGAGAGTTTTTCATTCCACATAATTTAGAGGTTATGAGTATCTGGTATGATGACAGAAATTAAAAATATTATTCTTAACTTCTTATGAGTGAATGTTACATCCAAGTGATTAAGGACAACATGATGCCCAGGATGATGCTCTGGTTCAAGTACAGTTTATTTGTTGAACTCTCAAGGATATTTGGGGATCTGTATTTGTAGTGTGAAGACCACATTAGTTTCTGAAGTATAGCAAGCTTCTGATGTATCATTTTGGTTGCCTAATCATGTATTTCTAGGAACCTGACAGATGCTAATTTATCACAACCTGTATGAATACATTGTCCAGTTTCCACAATTTGCTTGCCTAATCTGCATTATTAATATGTCTGGACTCCCTAAGAATGATCTCTTCTGTAATTTTTTAAATAGCAATGACCTAGTCTTGAATTGCTATCACAAACCCATCCATTTCTGTAAACAAATCTACACGATCCAATCTCTTGTTCAACATTACAAGATATTGCAAAATATTGTAGGTTGAGTTTATGTGGATATTACCCATGAAGGGCCTTTTGCTTCCACTCTTAAAATTCTTTCATAAGCTAACCCTCTGGAGGTAAAACTATTGTCATTTATAGTCCAGGAGTTCAATGGCATGTGCCTATTCTCTGACTCCACAACTGCTTTATGAAGTGGTGTCTGTTCCAGATGTAGTTCTAGAAGTTCATCTGTCTATTTATCTTGAGATCTATCAATTATCTTACTCCTTTTCAGTGAGAAAGTATTCATCTTTCTATAGCTGACTTGGGATCAGGGGCTCTGTGTTTAGTTAACATTGCATGGGGTTCTAAAACTTTCTAAGTCCATTTTATCCAGGTTACTTTTTCAAACGTATACAGTAAAAGTGGTATGTGATGATAATAATTTCTGTCATCATGTTCTTCTCATTGATTATGATGAGATTTATTGATCAAATAAACTTTGTTCATCCCTTTTGTTTTTAAAACAGTCATTTCTGAATATAATCCTTTTCCTCTATCCCATCTCCAAAATTGAACCCTCCTTTGTAGCAAAGAAAAATAGTTATGAAAAAACTGTGACCTCAACTGACAATATATGAAACAATATCTTTCTCCCTAACCCTGTGGTCTCTCACATTCCTACCAAAAAGAGAAAGGGATGTTTCATCAGCTGCCATCTGGGATCAAGATCACTTATTCCAGTTACTCAGAGATCCCCACCCTTTTAATTCATAAGCATTCTTTTCATTTACATTATTATATTCATTGAGTATATTTTTCTTCACATCTGCTTATTTAATTCTGTATAATTTCATGCAAATATTCCCATGTTTCTCTGAATTCCTATAGTTTTCTAATTGGTCTTCCTACTTCAATCCTTTTATCCATCCAATGCACCCTCCACTATGTTACCAAGGTTGAATTCGTACAACATATGTCACCTTATATCATTCCATTGCTCTGTAACTTTCTTTCTTTCCCTATTCTCTTTAGAATCAAATACAGACTCTCCTATTTTTGGCATTTAAATCCTTTCACTCACAACCTCTAACCTTTTCTGCCTTAGTATCACTCCTTTTCATATACTTAGTCTAACCAAGCTGGCCTCCTTTCTGTTCCTCACAAGCAACATTTTATCTGGGCCTCACCATGCCCAGAAGGCAATGCCCTGTATCCCTCTGTCTTTTGGAAGCATTCCCTACTGTTTTCCCCTTTAAGCTTAACTCAGATTCTTTCCTGATTTCCCCAGCTATTAATACCTGCCCCCACCTCCATCCCCCACACAATCATCAATTACTTTGTATTTACTTGGTATATTCTTACATAAGTACATTTTGGCTTTCACTCTTTGACAACAGGAATTGTTTCCCGTTTCATTTTTGCCTGTTTTCCCCAGCACCTACGTAGAAGAAACTTATTAAATGTTTGTTGATTCACTGGCTAATCAACTGAATTCCTCATATTTCTCATTTCTTACTACTCAATAGTACCCTATTTACATTCATATTACAGTTAAGTGCTGCTATGAAACTTACTATTTTTGACCTCTTGTGGTATATGCCCATGTAGCTGTCCCCCACGTAGTATAGAGGTGTCATTTGTGTGACTCAAAGGGATGAAGTATAGACATCTCTAGCCTCTTCTCCCCCCACCCTTTCCCAAGGAGACAAATTTCTGCCAGGAGAGGAAACAGGAGGTTGGGGCCAGAAGTTAGCCAGTCTGCGCTCCTCAGAGAAAGGGGGTATAGGGCTAGATTTATATCTATCATTTGTTGAGGGCAGGCCTGCACAATCTGCAGCCTGCCAAAGGATTTTGGGTGGCCCACAAAAAACTGTAGAGGAACCTTTTTTGCAGGCCGCCCTGAAATCCTTTTGTGGGCCACAGTCTGTGCAGGCCTGGTATAGGGGATGTGTTTTCAGGTTCAAGTGAACTTTTAATCCCTGTTTCATTAGTAGAGGGGAAAGAGGGCCACAGGATCTGTATTCAAAACTTGAGTCCCTTACCACCAAATACCAATTCCACAATAAAACACATAGAGCAAATAGCAAAAAATGCATTTATCCAATTCCATGTCAAACAGAAGTCAGAGAAAATATACATAGGAGAATATACACTAGACAATACAGAGTGGAAAAAACTCTCAGTGGGGACGAGGTAACTCGGCTCAACCAAAAGATAGAGTCTGAGATCTCAGCTGAGGAGAACTTCCCTGAAGGCTCTCCTGTAGCAAGCTGGGGATGGGGAAAGGATGGAGACTGACAGCCTCTCTCACGTCATCTTCTTCCCAGAGTCTTATTCTTCAGCAACCTGAAGTGCGGTTAGCCCCTACCATCTCCTTCCTTGAAGATGGAAGTCAAAGAAGCATTCTCTTGCTTTTTTCTGGTGAGGTAATCGGGGTTAAGTGACTTGCCCAGGGTCCCACAGCTAGTAAGCATCAAGTGTCTGAGGCCAGATTTGAACTCAGGTCCTCCTGACTCTAAGGCTGGAACTCTATCTACTGCATCACCTAGATGCCCCCAAAGAAGCATTCTCTTGAAGAAGTACCAGAGTGGCTGCAGAACCAAAAGTACATAAAGAGACTTGAAGACACTCAAATGCATCTGCAAAGATTTGAAGAGACTTCCAAACTCAAAGAAGAGCAAACCTCTAATCTCTCCTCCTGCTCCTACCAGCTCTGCCCCACTCCTCCTACAGCTGCAGGACATCAATCTCCACCAGTGAGGAGAGAATCCCCTTCCAATATGCTTTGGAATTTGGGTTCCACCCAGTAGTGAGATTAATGGTCAAATTTAAGAATTTGTTCACTTTTCTTGGATAATTCCAAATTGGAATCCAGAACAGATAGAGCAATTCACAACTCTGCCAACAGTGTTTTAGTGTGCTTGTCTTCCTACAGCTTCTCCAGCATTATTTCCATTTTTTGTCTCACTCTCAATTTGTTGAGTGTGAAGTAAAATCTCAAATTTGTCCTAATTTGCATTTCTCTGACTATATATGCCATTAATTTTTCCTGATTTGGTTACTTACCCCTTATCTTTTATATTTGTCCTTTTTGAGTCTAATCTCACCAGGGAGCTTTCTATGAAGCCATATCTATCTTTTTAAATGCTTCCCCCAAAGCCATTAGAATTTCATTTTTGTGAGCCTTCTACTCTTTTGGAGTCAATCCTTCTTGAGTTTTCTTTCATACTACAAATGTTCCATACTTACTTCTAATTAGATTAATATATTCAGTGTGAAATAAATGCAAAGTTGCCCCCTTTCTATGTGAATCATGTTTCCAAAGAATACAAACTTACATAATGTGAGCATTTAAAAAAAAAACATAATCCAACATGCTTTCAATCCAGCAGAATGATTGTCAACAAAGAACAGGGTCTCTCTGTGTCAATGGTAAGAGCAGTGCTCCTTAGCATAAATGAATATAACATGTCTATCGAAATACAATGGCCCTCTGATTGGAACATCATGCGTTTTGCTATGTGCTATAAACATACATAGGACTTCACACTGAGATGAGTATTATGGAAGAAGGTGAACAAAAACAACTGGGTCTGAAAAAGGTCTGTAATCTCTAGTCTTACAGGAGAAAGCAGAGAATGTTAAGTGGTCAAAGCAGAACAGCAAGGTGAGGGGCCATTGTACTCAAAGTGGCTCAAATAAATGCATAGACCTTTAAAAAATTATATTGATTGTTGAGAGGTAATGATCTGACAATAGCTGGGAAGGAAGGAAAGGAGACAAAAAGATGATAAAGAAGACAAGCAAAGCAACTATGTCTTTAAGGAAGAGTTGTAGCTCAGGCAGCACTGAATATACTTAATGAGAAACATCCTATCTAGGGAGTGTGGGGGAAACCAAATTAAAGTGAACTTCAGCTGAGCTTTTGTAAGTAGATAATGAACAGAATAATTTCTGCATTCAATTTCAATATGCTTTATTTTAAAATAATTTTCCTCAATCAAAGAGGCAACTCCTTCATGCCTGCAAACTGGATTTCTTCTAGAGCTTTATACCCCTACTCTCCAAGCAGGAATAATTTATGTTCATATATAGATTGGGAAAGAGAACAGTATTTAATATCCCAGCAGAGAAAAACAATTATCAATTTAGCAAATCCTTCTGTTTATGCTTCAACAGTAAATTATTTTTTGGTTTAAATAAATTTTTATGCTTCTATCACAAGTGATATGATATATAAAAGCTTGGATTATAGGATGCAGGATTCATGTAATTCAAACAAATAGAATTGTGTCAGATGAAAGAATGCTGAAAAATTGCTGGCAATAAAGTTTTAACCTCTTTTTTAAACTAAGAAAACATTAACTTTCAGAACTGAGGTATTGGTGAAAGTATGAATTTAAATGTGTTAAGTGTTTTTCACTAATTGGAGACATTTGATCATTAACCAAGGTATATAAGTAGTAGTTGATATAAATGGGGAACATGTTAAAGATTATTCAAACCCACTAAACAATTATCATATTTGGAAAGAGGGATATTATTGATGAAATGTGGCATCACCTTACTATTTGACACCTTTGATAAGCAGAAAAAACAAAACAATTAAGCTCTTAAAGAAGTATTTCAAAGTCATTAATTCAGTTATTGGAAAATTTGGCTTCCATGAGTCAGAAAGGCAGACAAAGAAAGCAGAATATGATTCTTCTTTTATGTGCTCAGGTTATATGTAGTCTGAGCAACATCCCTAATAGTTATCAGTATTTCCACAACTTTGATCACAATCAGTCTTCTTGTTTCCTTCTTTTTCCTGTTCATTCCTGGGCCCAATCCATCATCCATTTGCGATGTCTGTTTCACATCTGTCTAGATAGATTTAAATCTAGATATGTATGGATAGATCTATTTAAATATTCATATATCTATGTAGATAGGGATAGAGATAGATTTATATGGGTATATAAGCATATACATATATTTAGGTATATAGCTATGTACTTATACATTTACATATAACCACATGTATGGATGTATGCAGGCATACATAGGATTCAAGTCCTAATCATATGCCCTTAGACAAATCATTTAACATCACTGTGCCTGTTTCCTCAACAGCAGGGTAGAATGGGGAGCTACTTTGTCTACCTATTCCACAGAGTTGTTATGAAAGTGAAATGAGTTAGGATATATAAAGCATTTTATAAATAATAAAACCTGAATTCCAATCCTGCCTCAGACACTTATTAGATGTGTGGCCTTGGGAAAGTCACTTAACCTCATCTGAAAAATGGGGACAATGATAATAGCATCTACTCCCAGATTTTCTGTAAACAAATGAGATAGAGGATTTTCAAGCTTTAAAGTAGCAATTGGAATTAAACATTACATACTAGATGTGGTCTAATCAATATAGGGTGCAATAGAATCATTATAACAATCTGTACACTATGTTTATGTAATTGTAGTCTACATTTTTTGTATTGAACCTTGCTGGTTCAGTGTTTGAACCCTAGAAGGGCTTGAAGTCCCAGAAAAAGTGATTCTGCTTTGAGCATAACTGGATCAAAGAAAAAGCAAAAACAGGAAGGAACAGCTGAGTAACAACTTTACTCCAGAGGTTAAAGACACCCAGAATACTGTAACTCCTTTATGAGGTCACCCAAACCAGGTATCCAGGAGACTCACAGAAGTTGAACAAGGTCACAAGAAAATACTGCAAGAAAAACACAGCAGCTTCTTCCACCAAGAAAATCCTTACAAGAGTCAGTAACGCTACCATCTAAGAAACTCAGGGAGCTTCTTGGGGAGGGGGAGAACCAAGATGGTAGAACAGAGAAGCACCCAGCCAAGCTCTCCCAACATTCCCCTTTAGACAACTTTAAAATAACATCTCAAGTTGAATTCTGGAGTAGCAAAGTCAACAGAAGGTCAGAATGAGACATTTTTCCAGCCCAATTTCCAGCCCAAGACAACACAGGAGGTCAGAAGATAAATCTTTGATATGGGCGATGAACCTAATCTCATGACTATATATGTGAATAGAACACGAGTAGTGAACTAGGTGGTGGTGACAAAAGCAGCAGCAACTTTGGAAACACTAAAGCCAGAGTTATTAGGGGTACCTGGAAACTCATTAGAAAGAGATTACAGGGTACCCCTGTGCTAGCACTGGATGTAGGACCAGACAATGTTTGTCAATCCATTGCCTATATCCACTTCTGGGTCATAGTTCAAGGACAGAGAAGAGCACTTTCAGGCAAGAGGCAGTGGCAGTCCTGAGGGGCAGTATCACTTCTGGCCCCAAGGAATCAGGGACCCAGAGAGGAACAGTATCATTTTCAGTCCCAAGGAAAAAGGAGCACTAATGAGAAGTACTGATTGCAATCCCAAGGGATCAAGGGACATTCCCTGCTAAGGACCAGAGTGCAGACCAAGAAAGCAGTGACCATACCTTTCCTCAGATCACACCACCTTGGAAGCACCAAAAACCCCAAAACTGTTTCTGAAAAGAGCAGTGCAAAAAAGCCTGAAACTTGATAAAGTATTCCTCCCTTCAACATTGGGAATAGCACCCAACATTAAGATAAAGTTCAAAATGAAGATATAGGTTGGAAAAAAGAGCAAACAACAACAACAACAACAACAACAAAAAGAACCTGACCATAAAAAGTATCGGGGTGGTAGGGAAGATCAAGAAACAAACTAAGAAGAAGAAAATGAAGTCAAAACATCTACAAGGAAAACCTCAGAGAAAAAAAAGATGTGAATTAAACACAAACCCAACAAGAATTCCTGGAAAAGCTAAAAAATCAAATAAAAGTTGTAGAGGAAAGAAATGAAAGCAAAGGAAGAAAAATATGGGAAAAAAAACAATTAACAATTTGGTAAATGAGGAGAAAAATACTGAAGAAAATAAGACAAAAAAACAAAATTGGCCTAATGGGAAAACAGGTACAAAAGCTCACTGAAGAAAATATTTCCTTAAAAATCAAATTGGGCAAGTGGAAGCTAATGAATCTGTGAGACATCAAGAAACAATAAAACCAAGTTTAAAAATGGAAAAAAAAATAGAAGAAAATGTGAAATATCAAATCAGAAAAATAACTGACCTGAAAAATAGATCAGGAGAGAAAATATAAGAATTGTTAGATTACCTGAAAGCCATGATCTAATAGTCTAGACATCATACTTCAAGAAATTTTAAAAGAAAACTAACCTGATATCTTAAAATCAGAAGGTAAAATGGAAATTGAAAGAATCCACTAATCACCCTAGCATATTTGCAAAGAAAACCTCAAATGGGGTCAAAAAGAGTTGGACATGACAGAAAATGATTGGACACCACCACTGATCACCACCTGAAAAAGATGGCAAAATGAAAATTCCCAGGAATAGCATGTCAAAATTCCAGAGCTCCCAGGTCAAAGAGAACATATTTCAAACAGCAAGAAAGAAACCGTTCAAATCCCATTGATCCATAGTCAAGATAACACAAATTTAGCAGTTTCCACATTAAATGAGTGAAGGGTTTAGAAATATGATATTCTGGAAGGCAAAAGAGCTGGGATTACAACTAAGAAAAAACCTACCCAGCAAAAATGAGAATAAACCTTCCAGGGAAAAATGAATGTTTAATGAAATAGAGGACTTTCAAGCATTCCTGATGAAAAGATCAGAGCTGAATAGAAATGTGACTTTGAAATACAAGACTCAAAAGAAGCATGAAAAGGAAAACATGGAAGAGAAATCACAGAGACTCAATCAGGCTAAACTGTTTACCTTTCTATATGGAAAGATAATACATATGTCTTCTATGAACTTTATCATTATTAGAGCAGTTAGAATGATTCTATATAGAAAGAAGGTGCAGGAGTGAGTTGATTATGTTAGGATGACGGGAAAAAAAAAAGGCTATAAAGAGAGATGCCCTGAGAGAAGGAGGAAGGGGGAGGAAAAATGGGGAAAATTATCTCATAGAGAAAAGGCATGTAAGGAAGAACATTTGTGGTAGAGGGGGAAACAGTGTCGGGGTAAGCAACTTTTGAACCTCACTCACATCTAAATTGGTTCAAAAAGGCAAATAAATAAATGAATAAATAAATAAATAAATAAACAAATAAATAAATAAATAAATGCTGGACAACAATAGGTCCCTGCCCAAGCACCACTTAATGGTTACTTTTTGGGCCCTCCTGGCTGAGAGTGAATGTAAACAGTAATTGTTTCTCTTTTGCCCAGCAACCCTGAGGGTCTTCCCCTCCCAGTGTGATTTTTTTTTATTAGAAGGGCCATCCCTTGACTCATTTCTTAAAGAGGCCTATTCACTGAATGTACATTGCCTTACTCAAAGTGAGAACTCAAAAAGACCTTAGCTTAAAAGAGCCAAGGTCTCCCACTGCATTCTGGGCCATCTCCAGTCATCCTGATCAATATCTGCCCACTGGACCCAGAGGGCTGTGGAGAAGAAAGTGAGGCTGATGACTTTGCACAGCCCTCCCTCACTTAAACCCAATTCATTCACAGCTAATGTCATCATCTTCCTGATGACATGGTCCTCTTCAAGAACGAAGGACAAACCACAACACAACCTGTGTGTACACACACACAAGTATATATATATATATAATATATATATATACACACACACACACATATGTATATATATACATATATATACACACATATACACACATATATACACATATACATATATAATACACACACATATATAATATATATAATATACATACATACATACAAACACACATAAATATATACAAATATGCACATACATACTAAATTGGCAATAGACATCTATCTTACCTGATAGAGAAGCAGGAGGGGAAGGGGATAAAAGAAAAGGAAGGGGGTGAGAAAAGGAAAGGTTAAAAAAAAAAGGAGGCAGTGATCAGAAGCAAAACAGATTTGATTTTATTATTTTTTTTTTGGAGAGGCAATCGAGGTTAAGTGACTTGCCCAGGGTCGCAAAGCTAGTAAGTGTCAAGTGTTTGAGGTGGATTTGAACTCAGGCCCTCCTTACTCCAAGGCAGAGCTCAATCTACTGTACCACCTCGCTGCCCCAGCAAGACAGATTTTAGAAGAGGATCAGGATAAAAAGAGAGACAGAAGGCTAAATAGAAGAAAATAGGATGGAGAGAAATGCATAGTTAATAATCATAACTAAATGTGAATGGTATGAACTCAACCATAAAATGGAAGCAGAAAGTAGAATGGATTAGAAACTAGAATCCAAAAATTTGTTGTTTACAAGAAACACCTGAACCAGAGAGACACACAGAGTTAAAATAAGGGGTTTGAGCAGAATCTATTATGCTTCAGTTGAAGTAAAAAAAGACAGGAATAACAATCATGATCTGAGATAAAGCAAAAAGAAAAATAGGCCTAATTAAAAGGGATAAGTCAGGAAATTCCATTTTGCTGAAAGGAACCATAAACAATGAAGTATTGTCAATTTTAAACATATGTGCACCAAATGACATGACATCCAAATTTGTAAAGGAAAAGTTAAATGAGGCACAGGAGGAAATAGTAAAACTATCCTGGTGGAAAACTTAACTTTCCCTTCTCAGAAAGAAAGAGTCACGAAGATGAATAGAATCTTAGGAAAGTTAGATATGATAGACATCTGAAGAAAATTAAATGGGAATGGAAAGGAGCATACTTTTTTCTAAGCTGCACAAGGCACCTTCATAAACATTGTCCATATATAAAGGTATAAAAACCTCACTACCAAAAGCAGAAAAAAAGAAATATTAAATTCACCCTTTTCAGACCATGATATGATAAAAATTACATTAATAAAGGGCCATGGAAGCATATATTGAAAATTAATTGGAAACTAAAGAATCCAATCTTAAAGAATGAATGGATTATAGAACAAATCATAGTAATAATCAATAATTTCATTTAAGAGTATGACAACAACAAAACAACATTCCAAAATGTGTGGGATTCAGCCAAAGAAGTTTAGGGGGAAATTTATACCACTAAAGGCATACATCATTAAAAGAGAGAAACAGCAGATCAATGAATTGGGCATGCAACTAATAAAAACTTGAAAAAGAACAAATTTAAAATCTCCAAATAAGCATCAAAATAAAAATCCTGAAGATCGTAGGACAAATTAAAAAACTGAAAGTAAAAAAATCATTGAACTAATAAATAAAACTAGGAGCTGGTTTTATGGAAAAAAACCAGTAAGCTAGATAAATTATTGGTTACTCTGATTAAAAAAAAAGAAAGAAGAAAATCAAATTATTAGTATCAAAAATGGAAAGGTGAATGTACTACCAATGAAGATTAATTTAAAGCAAGTGTTAGGAATTATTTTGCCCAATTGTATGCCAGTAAAACTGACTGACAATCTAAATGAAATGGATGAATATTACAAAAATATAAACTGCCCAGATTAACAGAAGAGGAAATGGAATACTTAAATAACTATCTTATAAAAAAGAAATTGACCAAGCCATCATCACAATTGAAATTAAGGTAAACTGAGGCACAGAGTTCAGAGTACACTCAAATTATTAATAAGGCTAGCAATTGCCAATAAAAAGGTCTTCGAGCTCCTCAGTAAGCCTAAAGACCCCAAATGAAGGCAGACAGACCATTTATAAGGGGAAGGTGTATCTGTAATGAGTGAAATCAATAATCAATGTCTTGAGCACTTTCCTTTACCTTGCTTTGCTAATCATCTATCAGATATAATCATTTTAATAGGATAAGAAGTAATTGTGTGACTTATAGTAAGAATATAGTCCAAAGTGAAAACCTGTGTGCAATTAGAACTATGATGTGATCTAGGTAGATACCTGTGTCAGGTAATCTTAGAAGAGCTGATGAACTCTTAATGAAGATTGCATACTTTTTAAACTTTATTTTTAGTCATTTTGATTGTGTTTTCTTTGCAACATGTTTCTTTTGCAAGATGGCTAATATGGAAATGTTTTGCATGAGCTTATATTTATACTTAAAATCAAATTGCTTGCCTTCTGAAGGTGGGAGAAGGAGTAGTTGGGAGGAAGGGAGAAAATTTGGAACTCAAAATTTTTTAAAATTGCTATTAAGAATATTTACATGTAATTGTGAAATATTTAATAAAATAAATAAAAATAATTTTGATAAAAGGAAACACAGGTAATTGTGGCAGCAGCTATAGCAAGAAAACCCTAAACTAGGAGCAGTAGTGGTTCCCAGTCAAGAAAGCCCCAGTATCCCCATGGTAGTATCAATGGGGATACCTCCTCAAAGATAACACTAAAAGCAGAGTTAGCGACCCTTTTTGCCTACGGGTCTTTGCTCTTGACCAACACAGCTCTAGCAGCATCAGTATTGATTGTTAGCAGCCGAATCTGCATATGTCTTGACTAAGTCATTGCAGCCATAGTGTGTCATTATGGTGCTATGCTGGGTCAGTGAGCAAGGATATCAGTATCTCTTACCAGTGTGGAATGACCTATTTCTACCAACCAGCCTCTCACTCTCTTCCTTCAAACAGGACTTTCTCTCCATTCACTGTCTTAACTCCTTCCCCTTGAAGGAGCAGTTTGTATTTCAAACCAGATCATTCTTTAGCTAGAGACATCCTTGCTTAAGTGTTGCCCCTTCCCTTGGGAAGTCATAAAATATGAATCAAAACCACTTTAGCAAAATACCATAATTATAAATCTCCCCCTTCCCCCTATTTTGCCCTCTCTCCCCCAGACATTTTCTTATGGCCTGTCTCAGTTGCATTTGAGCAAGGAAACCCGTAAATCAGTAATGCAATGATTAACTACATCTGTAATATTTAAAAGACAAAGTAAGCAGAAAGTAAACTTTCAAGAAATAGAAGTTTTGTGTAATATAAGTGTGCCTTGAGAGAAGGGGAAAGGAGGGAGACAGAAAAAGGGGAAAAAGAAATGGAAGAATCCCTGAGTTTTGAGTCTGCATGGGGTGAAGAGAAGGGTGTTTGTTCATTGACACAACATTCTTCCCAACATGCCTTGTAAAGTGTGTAATCTACACACAGAGCACCACCCTGGAGCTCATCACAAAGGATCTTGGCTGGTACTTTTTCCTCCATAGCTTCAGCTCTTCTAGACAGATTACATCTCCAAACCTTCTCCTGGATGTTCCCTAGCCTGCTCCTGTTTCCATGGGCTGGTGTGATGCTGACACCTTGGTCTCTCTCTAGGCTCTCATGGCTTCAGCTGTTCACCATCACTTAGGTTAGGAAAGCATATCTATTAGTGACATCAGCCCCCTTCTGCCAATCCCCAGAATAGGGCAATATTGGTGTGACTTTTTCCCAAAACAGCAGCCATCCATCTCCAGTAGTATGAGCTCCTTGAAAATTCCAATACAGGATTCCATCAGTAATATAACAGTTCTTGAGAGAGCAGTCACCAAAGCCCCTTATTGGGGCTGGCCCCAGATCACTAAGAGTACCAACTCAAGGACTGTCACAAAAACCACAACTCTGAAGCCGGTCTTAGTAATAGCAGTCCCACCATCAGGAAGTTTCTAGTCGAGAAGCAACAGCTGCCCTCACTTAAATCTTCTCTCAGGTCATCAAGAGTAGCAAAAGCAGAAGCTTCAACTGGAAAAATCTAGGCCCAACCCAGGTTGCCACTTTCCCCAGGCATCAATTAAAAGAATAAACTCCATTGCTGCTCAACTTGGAGAGGAGCACCTCTCATAATTCCAGTACAAGAGACTTCAGGAAAGGACACTATCATACTCCTTTACTACCATACTACCATACTCCTTTACTTGAAACCCAGAAAGAATTTTTAAATACATCTTCAGAAATAGTAAAAAGAGAAATTGAAACATGCATGACAATAAACAGATAAAACAAAATGAAACAAAACGCCAGCACAATAAAACAATTTTATTTTGTTTTTGTTTAGTTCTTTGACAAGATTTAAGGAACAAAATTACTTCAGAATATAAGCAGTGACAATACCAGAAAAGACTTTGATTGAAAAGATTGAAAAAAAGGATTGAAAGCTGAAAGGGACCAGAGAAATCCAGTCTCTTTGATCGTAAGATAACCAAAGCCTAGTTCCTGTTACCTGAAGTCTTATAGGCAGTAAAGTTAGAATTGAACTAGTATCTCATGGAGTAGCATGGTACAGAGGAAAAAGTATGATTCTAGAGTCAGAGGCCCTGAGGTCAAACTATAGCTCTGCCAGTTGAAACCTATGTAACATTGGGAAAGTTTAACTTCCTGGAGCTTCCTTTTTATATCTGTCAAATGAGAATTTTTTTGAGCAGATGACCTTTGAATTCCTTTTCCTCTTAATCTATATGGTCAATTAGCAAGGATTTGTTAATTTCCTACTATGTGCCAGGCACTGTGCTGAGAAATTGAAGATAATTCACTTTAGACCATACCAAAATGCTTTCCTAATCCCAGAAAAAGTCGTAATGGTAACATTAGAGCAATTAGAATAAATTTCAAATTCACCCTCTCTCCTCTCATAAGAAGTCAGGAAGAAAACAGAGTAACTTTCAAATATGGAAAGCACAGAGAACTGAAGACATTTCTAGAAGCCTCAAAAAGCAGATCATATGCAGCTGGACAAAGATTAATGATCCAAAAATAAATGATGATTGATTGATTGAAAAGAGAAAACAAAGTCCTAAGCAATGACCAAGAACTAAATTAAATGAACCAACAAACAAATGAATAAATAGATGAATGAATGAATGAAATTGATTGATTTTCAGAATAACATATAGATTTGGAAGAAACATCTTGAATTTTTTGCAAAGGTTCAGGCATTAAGTGATCATATCCTACATCAAGGTGGTGGTAGTTTCAGAGGAGAGAAGAGAGCCTATACGGGAAATAGTACAAGGTAAAACAAACAGGACCTAGCAATAAATTTAATACAGGGGAAGTAGGAGGAGAGAGAAGAGTAAAGGATGACACCTAGATTTTGAGCCCAGGTGACTGTGCCTACACATGAATAGAAAAATTCAGAAGGGAGAAATATTATGAATTCTGTTTGGGAAATACTGAGTTTAAGAAGCTTAAAAAGTTGCAGAAATGGGAGTGTATCTTTCTCTAGTATTATTAACTGTGTTTATCTAAAACCAAACCCAGCATAACTTCTGAGGAATGCAGAAAGTGTTTCCAATAAAACCAAGAGGAAAGCAAGGATAAGTCCTATCTCCACTGTTGGTTGACACAGCATTAGAAATGCTAGCTGCGGCAATAAATAAGAAAAAAAAGAAATTAATGAACTAAGCATGGGCAAAGAAGAAGCAAAATTATCTCTATTTGTAGATGATATGATGATTTATTTAGAGAACCCGAGAGAATCAACAGAAAAATTCTTTGAAGCAACTAATAGCTTTGGTAAAGTAGCAGGATACAAAATAAATCCACAAAAATCATTCAGTTTTCTTCTGTATATTATTAATGAAACTCAGGAGGAAAAGATAGGGAAAAATTTTCATTTAAAATAACAACAAAAACCCATTAAATATACGGGAGTCAACCTATCAAGACACCCAGAAATTATATATATATAACTCTGAATTTTTTTTCATAAATAAAAGAACTATGTAATTGGAAAGATTCTGCCTTTAACAGTTTGAAGATAGCTATTCACTTCTAATGATTCATGTAGGCACAAATGAAATTTTCAAAAACAAACTAGAAAATGTTGCTAAAGATTACACATCTTGGGCTAGCTGCTGAAAACCTTAAGGGCACAGATTGCACTTTCATTGTAACTGCCGATTGAAGGCAAGGATTTCAGAGAGAAAGGCAAATTCAGAAAGTGAACAACTGGTCAACAAGATAGCATCTGACAATAGCTTTGAGATTTCTGGACCATGACTTACAATATGGAAATAGCAGACTCCTAGCCATTGAACATGGATTTCTCTAGAAACTTACAAATCCAATGGGAAAGAAGGGAAGAGAAGGCAAGGGAAGGCAAGGGAGGGAAAGAGAAGGCAAGGGAAAGGATTCACTGCTTATATTCACCAGTATAGGTTTCTCACTGAGCAGCAATGCTACTCAGTGGCAAAATAGCACTGGAGTCAACATCCAAGAAAGAACCAATAAATTAAATCCATAGCCACATCTATACAAAAATGTCCAAAGTATGGATCACAAGCAAATGTACTGGGATCTGACTGAAAGGGGACAAATTTGACCATATGGCTAGCTGTTCCTGAGAGTGAAGTGAGACACATTATTGGAATACAACACGCGAGGGATAAAACTCTTTCAAAAGAGATAGGGTAGGTAAAAAGGTTGGGATGGTTTTGACAGCACTGTATATTAAGATGACATATTCAACTATGGAAATCCAGGAACCAGAGGAGGGAAATATGCTGGAGAGAATATAGGAGGAAGATTAAAAGAGGCAGAAACAGATGTGACCTTGTCATTGGAGTAAACTTCAAAAAGAGGATACAGATAAGGTATTCAGAAAACATATCATGAACTTGACATGGAAACATGATATCAAGTAGTAGTGGTGTGGAAAAAATTAAACAGAAAGCCTCTAAAGCTATTTCTTTGCCCAAAGCAGAGGGGCCAATGCTCTCTTTATTTACTTTAATGATAATTTCATTATTCAAAAGGTGGAGGAACCAACAAAGGCAAATTATACTAGATCTAATGCTCACTAATACTGTACCTTGAGGTTTGGGGATATTTGGGGAAAATATCTGTTGTGTCAAAACACAGGGCAATAATACCTTTAGCTGAACAAGTTATGGTATATAATTGTGATGTAATAATACTAAGCTATAAGAAATGATGAGCTTGCTGATTTTAGAAAAATATGGAGAGACTTGCATGAAATAATGAAAAGTGAAATGAGCAGAAGCAAGAGAACGTTGTATACAGTAACAACAATATTGTTTTAAGAATAACTTTGAGTGACTAAGTCATTTTGACTATTACAAATATCCAAGTTAACTACAAAGGACATATGAAGGAAGACACTATCTGAATCCAGAGAAAGAACTGATAAGTAGAAGTATGTATAGAATGGTTTTACATGAACACACACACACACACACACACATATTTATATATAATTATTTGTGTCTAATGGTAGCCCTCTCTGTGAGGGGAAGGTGAGAGTAAAGGGGAAAAAAGAAAAAGAAGAAAATTACATGATAACTTTATAAATAGATATAAATATCAAGTTATACATAATAGATTTTCAGTTTTTTGAACAATCATCTTTTTTTTCTATTATACTATGTCATGGAAATGTTTGTTTTATTCCTTTGGTTCAGAAGAGAATAAATACAATTTTAAAAAATAAATGTTTACAAAAATTACTATCTTGTCATTTATCTTGGGCTGCAATTCCCTTCTACATGGTTTTGTTATTTCTATTTAAAAAAATTTATAGATAAAATAGAAGAAATTGGGAAATGAATAGTTCAACCTTCTTTGTTATCTGTCACCATTTTATCATTTCTCCTCCCATGTTATAGAGCTACACATTCTTTGTTGTTCTCCTGGTTCTAAATAGAACTTTGAAAAATTATATCACTTTGGTGTTTTTTTGGCAATACAAGAAGATATTTTTCTGATATAGCTGGAAGATAACATGAAATATTGACATTTTGGCCCAATAAATTCATTGTTTAAAAGAAGTAATTTCTTCTAGCCTTCTCCTAGACAACATGGATCTAGTATAGAGTTAATCAAAAATGTCCTTCTCTAGAGACTTAGAGATTGAAAACTTTATACCAGGGTGGGGAACCTGCAGCCTACAGGCCACATGTGGCCTTCTAGATCTTCAGGTGGGGCCTTTTGACTGAGTCCAAATTTTACAGAACAAATCGTTTTATTAAGGGGATTTTTTTCTGTGAAGTTTGGATTCAGTCAAAAGGCCATACTTGAGGACCTAGAGGGCCAGATGTGGCCTCTGGGCCGCAGGTTCTCACCCCTACTTTATACCAATGACTTAGGCTAAGACCATTAATTAATATCCACACTAATCCCTCAGAGGATTCCCATTTTGGACTTTTCTGTCTGTTGGAATCTTGGAATAGCATTTCCCCTATTTCCCCAGGTCACAAACACTACTATATTAGCAATAATACATTGCTAAATGTGCAGCATTTTCTTTCACAGTAGTAGCAAACTGTCTAAAAACACAGCTCACCTGTAGTGTTTAGTCACTCTTTAGAAACAACCAACACTACAAGTGATAAGGCTACATACCCTGAAAACATGCCACTTAAACTCAGTTAAATAGCTTCATTCATGAGGCAGAATACTTTGCCCCTATGGGAGAAGATTTCTCAAAAGACAGAAACTTTCAAAAATCCTAGCTCACCCTCTATTGGTCTGGAAAATTGATAGTGCAGAGAGGTTTTTGTTCAAGGAACCAGAGGCCTACCATCCTTGATTATTTATTCCATTTATTCTGAATTCCTTACCCTAACCCTTCCTGAAGATGAAAACTAATGGTCAGTTGTACTTGCCAACTTGACACAACCACTTAGAATTAAAAATTACTCTACTCAGCATTGCGGCAATTCAGAGAGCTCTGAATGATAGTAACTACTCCAATTAAAAACTTTCATTTCCTTATTGTTTCACATATATACTTTTTAAAAGAAGGACAAAATAATAATATGTCTTAAAATATCCTGAAGTTTCCATGCACATTGCTGTTTTGTTTTTGTTGTTTTTTTTTCTTGTTTGTATTAGAAAATGTTTCCATTTAAGTGTATGGGAAGGAGTAGATACCAAATAATCCAATACACAGAAAAATCACTTGATTTACATTATGCCAATGCATCATTTTGGGGTGTTGGGGAATCATAAACATATAGAAACATTTATGAGGAAACAGATATGATTATATGCTACATTTAGGTCAAGTTAGGAACCTACTGCAATAAGAATGAATGTGTGTGCATGAGAGAAAGAGAGAGACAGAGACAGACTGAGACAGAATTTCTCAAAGTTAAAAAAAAGCTTATCTCCCCAAAACTTAACACAGTCTTAAAAAAATGTTTGTTGAAGTGAAATGAATTTCAAGCAGAATTGTGTGTGTGTGTGTATTTATGCATGTGCGAGCACACACCCATATTTGTGGACATTTTGTAAAAAAAGAAAAAGAAAAAGAAAGAAAGAAATAATCAACAACTTTAGCAAAGTTGCATGATATAAAATAAACCCACATAAATCGTCAGCATTTCTATTTCTGCTACCAAAAAACCCAGATGCAAGAGATAGAAAGAGAAATTTCTTTTAAAATAACTGAAGACAATATAAAATACTTGGGAGTGGTGGACAAACTCAGAAATTATATGAACACAGTTACAAAATACTTTTCACACAAATGAAGACATAACTAAACAATTGGAGAAATATTAATTGCTCATGGGTAGGCTGAGCCAATATAATAAAAATGATAATTCTATCTAAGTTAATTTTCTTACACAGTACCATACCAATCAAATTACCAAAGAATTACTTCACAGAACTAGAAAAAAGTAATAAAATTGATCTAGAAAAACAAACATCAAGAATATCAAGGGAATCAATGAAAAAAGTGAAGGAAGGCAGCCTAGCAGTTTCACATTTTAAACTGTATTACAAAGCTGTAATCTTCAAAACAATCTAGTATTGGCTAAGAAATAGAGTGATGGATTCATGGAATACCTTAGGTACACAATCTACAGTAGTAAATGACCATAGTAATCTAGTGTTTGATAAACCCAAAGATCCAAGATTTGGGAGTAAAAACTCAAACTTTGACAAAAATAGTTGGGAAAAATACAAGACCGTGTGGCAGAAACTAGGCATAGTCCAACATTTTACCCTGAACATCAAGATAAGGTCAAAATGGATAAATGATTTAGACATAAAGGGTGATATCATAAGTAAATAAATAGAGCATGGAAAAATGTTCCTGTCAGATCTATGAATTAAAAAAGTGTTTATGACAAAAAGAGAGATAAAGGAGATTGTGGGAAGTTAAATAGATAATTTTGATTACATGAAATTAAAAAGCTTTTGCACAAACAATACTAATGCAGCCAAAATTAGAAGAAAAACAGGAAACTGGGGAAAAGTTGACAACAAATTTTTCTGATAAAAACCTCATTTCAGAAAAAATATAGGGAACTGAGCCAAATTTATAAAAATAAGAGTCATTTTCTAATTGACAAATGGTCAAAGGATATGAACAAGCAGTTTTTAGAAGAAAAAATCAAAGCTATCCATAGTCACATAAAAATGTCATAAATCATTATTGATCAGAGAAATGAAAATTAAGACAAGTCTAACATACCACTTTACACTTATCAGATACACACTTAACATGATAGAAAAGGAAAATGGCAAATGCTGAAGGGGATGTGGAAAAATTAAGATACTAATGCACTGTTGGTGTAGTTGTAAATTAGTCTAATCATTATGGAAAACAATTTTGAATTATGCCCAAAGAACTATAAAAGTGTACACACCTTTTGACAACTCATTACTACATACTAGGTATGTATCACAAAGAGATCAAAGAAAAGGTAAAATGACCTACTTGTACAAAAAATATTTATAGCAGGTCTTTTTGTAGTGGCAAAGAATTGGAAATTTAAGGGCTGTCCTTCAATTGGGGAATGACTAAACAAGTTATAGTATATGATTGTGATAGAATCTACTGTGCTCTAAGAAATGATGAGCAGGATTTTTTCAGAAACACTTGGTAAGATTTATATGAACTGATGCAAAGTTAAGTGAACAGAACTAAGAGAACATTGTACACAGTAACAGCAATGCTGAAATGATCAACTGTGAAAGACTTACCTACTCTGATCAGGACAACAATTCGAAACAATTCCAAAGGAATCATAATGAAAAATACTATCATCCTCCAAAGAAAGAATTGATGGAGTCTGAATGAAGATAGAAGCACATGTTTTTTAAACTTTCCTTATTTTTATTGTTTTATTGTTTTCTTTTGTTTTCTTTTGTTGTTCTTTTTTTATTTTTTATGGTAATTTTTTTTTTGTTTTCAACATTTACTTCCACAGGATTTTGACTTCCAAATTTTCATTCCATCTCGCCCCTCCCCCCACCCCAAGATGGTATGCATTCTGAATACCCCTTCCCCTAGTCTGCTTTCCCTGCTATCTCTCCCCCACTTCTCTTATCCCCTTCCCCTTCAATTTTCCTGTAGGGCAGGATGGATTTCTGTACTCCATTTCCTGTATTTATTTCCCAGTTGCATGTGAAAACAATTTTTTTTAAACATGTGTTTTTAAAACTTTGGGTTCCAAATTTTCTCCCTTCCTCCCTCCCCACCTACCCTCATTGATAAGGCAAGCAACTAAATATAGGTTATATATGTGCAGTTATGCAAAACACTTCTATAGTAGACATGCTGTGAAAAACTAACTCTATTTCCCTTAATCCTATCCTACCCACCCGTTTATTCTATTCTTTCTTTTGACCCTGACCCTCCTCAGAAGTATTTGCTTCTGATTACTCCCTTTCCCAATCTGCCCTTCTCTCTATCATTTCCCTACTCTCCTGTCCCCTTCCCCCACCTATTTTCCTGTAGAGTAAGACAGATTTCCACACCCAATTGAGTGTGTATGTTATTCCCTCCTTAAGTCAAATCCTATGAGAATAAGATTCACTCATTCCCTCTCACCTTCCCCCGTTTTCCCTCCAAAGTAAGAGCCTTTTCTTTTCTGTTTTGTTTTTTTTTTTTGTGGGATAATTTACCCTGTTTTACTTCTACCTTTTTCCTTCTCCTAGTATATTCCTCTCTCACCCCTTAATTTTATTCTTCAGATATGACCCCTTCATTTTCAACTCACCCTGTGCCCTCTATCTATCTATCTATATCTATATATACGTACATATAATTTTTTTCCCCTCCAACTACCCTAATACTGACAAAGGTCTCATGAGTTACAAATATCATCTTTCCATGCAGGATGGAAACAGTTGAACCTTAATAAGTCTCTTATTATTTTCTCTTTCCTGTTACCTCTTCATGTTTCACTTGAGTCTTGTATTGGAAAGTCAAATTTTCTATTCAACTCTGGTCTTTTCATCAAGAATGCTTGAAAGTCCTCTGTTTCACTGAATGACCATTTTTTCCCCTGAAGGATTATACTCAGTTTTGCTGGGTAGGTGATTCTTGGTTGTAATCTTATCTCCTTTGCCCTCTGGAATATTATATTCCATGCCCTGCGGTCCCTTAATGTAGAAGCTGCTAAATCTTGTGTTATCCTGATTGTGTTTCCACACTACTTGAATTGTTTCTTTCTGGCTGCTTGTAATATTTTCTCCTTGACCTGGAAACTCTGGAATTTGGCTACAGTATTCCTAGGAGTTTTCCTTTGGGGATCTCTTTCAGGAGGAGATCGATGGATTCTTTCAATTTCTATTTTGCCCTCTAGTTCTAAAATATAAGGGCAGTTTTCCTGGATAATTTCTTGAAAGATGATGTCTAGGCTCTTTTTTTGATCATGGCTTCCAGATAGTCCAATCATTTTTAAATTCTCTCTCCTGGATCTATTTTCCAGGTCAGTTGTTTTTCCAATGAGATATTTCACATTGTTTTCTAATTTTTCATTCTTTTGGATTTGTTTTACAGTGTCTTGATTTCTCATGAAGTCACTAGCTTCCAATTGCTCTATTCTAATTTTCTTCAGTAATCTTTTGGACTTCCTTTCCCATTTGGCCAATTTTGCTTTTTAGGGCATTCTTCTCCTCATTGGCTTTTTGGACCTTTTTTGCCATTTGGGTTAGGCTATTTTTTAAGGTGTTATTTTCTTCAGTATTTTTTTGGGTCTCCTTTAGCAAGCTGTTGACTTGTTTTTCATGATTTTCTTGCATCACTCTCAGTTTTTCCTCTATTTCTCTTACTTGCTTCTCAAAATCCCTTTTGAGCTCTTCCAAGGCCTGGGACTGATTCATATTCTTCTCAGAGGCTTTGGATTTAGGAGCTCTGGCTTTGTTGTCTTTTTCTGGTTGTATGTTTTGATCTTCTTTGTCACCAAAGTAAGAAAATATAGTCTGACTCTTTTTGCGCTGCTTGCTCATGATCCCGGCCAATTACTTGTGTTTTAAACTCTTTGTTAAGGTAAATGTCTGTTTCCAATGTGGAGAATGTACTGTCCCAAGCTTCAGGGGTTTGTACAGCTGTTTTCAGAGATACTTCTAGGGACCTGAAAATTTTCAGTTCTTCCAAGGTGCTATGATAAGGGGCGAGGTTTTTTCTCTCCACCACCACAACAAGCTCCACCACACCGGCGTTCCTTCTCACCCCAGGACTGCCCCCTCAGAACTGTGACCCAGATCCAAGCATGGGCAAAGCAAGAGATTCCTGCCTCAGCACTGGCAAAGAGATCCCTGCAATCCCCCTCTGATCAGCCACTTGATTCCCGCTCAGTCTGTGGGCTGGAAGTTTAGGAAACAGCCGCGGCCCCAGGGGTGGCTGAGACCTAGCTCCTTCTCTCACCACAGTCACAGACTTTTCCCACTGACCTTCCAAGTTGTCTTTGGTTTTCAGGGGTTGAGAAGTCTGGAAACCAGCACAGATGCCCACGATTCAGTCTTCTGAGGCCTGCTCCAGGGTTGCTGTGGCCTGCACGCCCACACTGAACTGTGCTTCTCTCCCCGCCCAGCACAATATACCTTTCCAACCAACCATCCAGGCTGTCTTTGGCTGGAAATTTGTTTTGCTCTGTCTTTTTGTGGGTTCTGCTACTTTAGAATTTGTTTAGAGCCATTTTTTATAAGTATTTGGAGGGTTTTGTATTGTTTTCTTTTTCAACATGGCTAATAAGGAGATATGTTTTACATGACCTCACATATAGAACCAAAATCAAATTGCTTGTCTTCTCAGAGAGCCTAGAAAATTGGGAGAGGGAGAGAATTTGGAACTCAAAAATTTGAGAAATGATTGTCAAAATTTTTACATATAATTGGGAAATATTTAATAAAATAATTAACAAAATAAATAAAAAATCATTTTGAAAAATAATAAATGGCTTGATTGTTTCAAGAAATTGTTTTTGGTTTTTTCTCTACCCCTATTATCTACCTCACCACTGCTTAGTTTGTGGCACAGATCCCAATCTAGGATCCCGTGAAACTAATAATACAATTGTTCTCCAGAGATTGGTTACTGAAGTCTTCTAACATCAAAATATCCAGTGGAATGGCATACCATGCAAATAGCAGGCAAAGACACAACTAAGAGTTCTTATATCTAGGGAAAATCAGCTGGCCTGGAAGAGATGAAGGTGACAGAGATGAAGGTGTAGGAGGAGACAGCAGCAGTAGAAGGACAATCTGACAGAGAATCCAATTGTCTAGGAAAGGTTTTTCCCTCTTTCCCAGAGAGTCTAGCTCTAGCTTGTGCTCCATTCAAGGCACCTAGCAGTGGCATGTAACAGAAATAGGATATTGAAAGTGGTAAGCTAGAAATGGCTCCATTTGCATGGGCAGATGAAAGAATATGAGGCATATAAATGGTAGTCTCCTTGGGAAAGAAGTCTCTTTAATTGTGAAGTAAGCATCCATCTCTATCAAATGATAACTTCTCTGTAGCAGTTCCATTTGACTGCATGCTAGTTACAACTCTGACAGAAGATAGAGAATTAATTATAATGTAAAAAAAAACTCAGGAGTACCAGGTACAAGTCCAAGCTCTGCTAAGTTATTAGTTACATAACTTTAGCCAACTCATTTACACTTTCTGAAGTTCCGTTTTCTCCTCTCTACATGATGATTAGGCACTGTGTCATGCACTGTGAGGCAGCAAGGTAGCACAGAGGAGAAAATGCTGAACTTGGGATTAGAAATGTCTGAATTTGAATCCTGCCTCAGGTACTTAGCTTAGCTATGTGTCTTTGGACAACTCACTTAACTGCTGTAAGCCTCAGTTTCAGTAATATTGGGATATTAATAATACCGATCTTCCAAGGCTGTGGCTAGAATCAAATGAGATAAGATAGTAAAGTGCTTTACAAACCTTGAAGCACCATCTACATGCTAGTTACTACTATTATTCTTGTCATTGTTAATGCATATTTAACAAAATTGTAAGAAAAATACTTTGAAAACCTTAAAGTATTATAAAAAATTAGGTTTTTTTGGTTTGTTTTTTTAGTCACAACATAATCTTATATCTGAAGTGGCAAATGGCATAAGCATTCAAGTGTACACCTTGGTATAAGGTATAAACTTATTCAGGCACAACAATCAGAATGACTCTTCCAGACTGGTAGATGGACATGTACTGAGCAAAATCAATCAACACTTACTATGTGCCAGGCACTGTGCTAAGCACTGGGGATACAAATTGCTTTTCAGAAGTTACATCAATTCACAACTCCATCAACAATGTATTAGAGTGCCTGCCCTCCAAAGATCCTTTAACATTAACTATTTCCTTCTTTCGTCATCTCAGCCAGTTTGCAAGGTCTGAGGTGAATCCTCAGAGTTTTGTTTGCATTTCTCTTAGTATTAGTCATTTGGATTAATCTTTCCCATAGTTCTTATTAGTTTGCTATGCTTTTTTGGAGAACAATTGTTTTCTTTAATATCTTTTGACCACTTAGCCATTGGGAAATGGCTCTTGGTCTTAGAGATTTGTTTTAATTACCTATGTGTTTCAGATATCAGATGCTTAGATATATTTGTTGCAAAGATTTTTTTTCTAATTCTCTTGTAATCCTAGATGCATTGATTTTGTTGGTGCAAAAGCTTTCCAATTTCATGTAATTAGAATGATCTTTTTTTTTATCTTTTGGGAACTCCAGAAGTCCTGGTTTAATTAAGAAATTCAGCCATAACTCTGAAAGGGAACTCATCTGGGTCTTTTCGTTTATGTTTTTGTTTTTTTAATGGTGAACTTTTTTTTACATTTCCTTCAAATGTCTACTTTAAGCATATTGTAACAGATAATGTAAATTAATGTAACAAATATAAATTTAAAATATAATTTCTGTCAAGCTGCTTTGTAGCTTTCCCAGAGGTTCTTATATTTACTCTTTCTTTTGCCTTTATCTTAAAAATCTCATGAACATGGGAGAATCTATTTCACTGCTTAATCTTCTCTTCATAATTATAATCATTTACCTTTCTTGAATTTTTGTTATTTAGGGTATTTAATTGAGTAATCTGTTTACTTTGGTATTTTGTTTTTTGAAAGATATTTCTCAAATACTTCTTTTTTTGTTGAAGGTCCATGTTTTTTCATTGATGATTAGGCTTAGCTTTGCAGTATGTTATTTTGAGTTGCAGTTTGTCCTCCTTGCTTTGTAGAAAATACCATTGTATTCTTTTCTTTTTAAAATGTTTTAAATAGTTTTATTTTTATTTTTCAAATTTACAAATTTTTAAAAAATCTCTCCCTCTTACTCCCTCTTCCTCCATTGAGCAATTTTTAAAAAAGAAAGAAAAACAAAACCCTTAATATATAGCCAGACAGTCTGACAAAACAAATTTCCGCAATAGCCATGTCTGAAAATGTATGTCTCTTTATACATTTTAAGCTTATCACCTCTCTATCGAGAGGTGAGTGTTATTTTTATTTTTTTATGTTTATTCTTTCTGGGCTTATTGTTTATCATTTCTTTCACATAAGTTCTAAAGTATTTCAAAGTTGTTTTTCTCTATAATGTTATCATTATATAAGTTGTTCTGATTCTGCTCAAATTGCTCTACACCAGTGCAAAAAGGTCATTCCAGTTTCCTCTGAGCTTTTTTTGTCATTTCCTATGGCATAATAATAGTTAATAATAATAAATAGATCACTTTATATGCACTTACTATGTCCTAGGCACTGTGCTAATCACTTTATAATTAATATCATATTTAATCAGTAATATTGCATTACATCAAAGGACCACAATTTGCTTAGCTATTCCCCAAAGGAGGATATCCCCTTAGTTTCCAATTTTTGCCTAATTACAAATAAGCTGTTATAAATATTTTTTGTACTTATAAATCCCTTTCCTCTTTCTTTGATTTCTTTGGAGAAGATGCCTAGTAGTGGTAACTGGGTCAACGGGTGTGCTAAGAATAGTTTCAAATTACTTACCCAGAATGACTCGATCAAGTCATATTAGCAACAATACACTAGTGTCCATTTTCCCACAGTCCCTCAAACAGTTGTCATTTTCCTCTTCTCATCTTTGCCCATCTGATAGGTATGAGGTAGAACTTCAGAATTGTTTTAATTTACATTTCTCTAAATATTAGTGGTATAGAGGATGTTTTTTTCCCCATATAGCTTAGGTTTCTTCCATAAGACCTTCCTAATCATATCCTTAGTCCATTTATCATTGAAAATTGACTCTTAGTCACCTAAGCAGGCAGGTAGCATAGTAGACAGAGCATTGCACCTGGAGTCTAGAAGACTAGAGTTCAAATTTGGTCTTCAGCACTTACTGTAGAGAGCCAATTTGCTGAGTGATTGAGGAATACTTCCCTCCTCTCCATCAAGAATAGGAGGAGTTGAATCCTACCAGACCATGCTTATCTCCTTTTTAGAGCCAACCTAGAGGTGAGACTTTTCCATCTGGTATTGTCCCTTTCTTTCCCTTCCTCCCTCCTGTTAAAGGGATGCTGTTCTTACCTAAGACACCTATTCATTCCAGCCTCTCTTTCACTCCCCTTTCCTCTTTCTCCTACATGCCAACATGACCCCATTATGCTCAATTTCTTATTTTGTCCAAGTTGTCTGGGGTATGCTCTAATGACAAAATCTCTTCTGTTTTCCCTTCATTGATCTTCACTGATATATCTCCATTATTCTTTCCAACTCTGGTTTCTGAATTTCTTCCCATGAGTATACCTTCTTAATAATTACTATTACTTTGCTCCCATATATTTACTAATCTATTTCTTTTGAAAAAAGTATACCCCTGTAGAGCATATTCTAGCAGTCGGTTGTTCCACTATGTCTCAGTAAAATCTACCTGGTCAAATTTGACTTTTTGTGTTAAGGCCTCTAGCTCACCTTGCTTGTGGTCTAAATTGCTTATTGTGAATTTGTGTATAGTTCGGCCATGAGTTTTACTACTGGATTTTGTCTATAGTGAATTGGGTGTCTCAATTTCTGTAATTCTGCCTTCATTATAACTACTTCTATAGCAGATATCATCTGGCAGTCCCCCATTCCATCTTAACAGCACATATTTTGCCTTTTTATAATCCTTTAAGTGCTTGGTTACATGGGGAAATATCATTTAAGAAGCAGGTGTATGAAGCAACTTGACAATATTACATAGAGCCAGGTAAACTAGGCCTGGGCATCTGCCCTTGTCATTGCTCCCTCAAGACAAACTACTGTCCTCTTTAACCTCAACCCTCCACAGCACTTTGGCAAGTGAGATAACCACAGTTGCTTGGAGTGTTGAAAACTGTCCCAGAGCTTCCTTCCCTTTTGTTCTGACTTCCCCTTTGGCTGAGTGTAGCCCATTTAGCTTGTCTCCCTTTGCTGTGTCCTGGGATTCAGGAAAGCTTGTCAGAGAAAGACAGCAACACAGAAAATAATTAATGATCCATTGAAGCCTGCCAGTTCTGAAGAGATTGCTTACCTAGGAGCTTTCAAACATTTCATAATTATTTGACGGCACCAGCAGCTTGATTTCCATGCCAAATTTCCATAATTCTCAAAGTTAGCTATAGATACTGCAAATATTGTTCAGGACTCTACCTGCCTCCTAGCTCTCTCCATTCAGGTGGGTCGTCCCCTCAGTGACAACGTTCATGGAGAATGCTGCAGATCTAACCTTGAACATGTTGTACTTTGCAGTCATCTGTGATGAAGACAGTCTAAAGAACCGCATTCCCTAGATGGTCCATTAGTTATTTCTTATTTCAGGTTAAATAGGAAAATTTCCAAGTTTCTATGAATGAATAAATAAAAAACAAAAACAAAAAAAAATTGAAGTAAGGAAATTTCTTCTGACTTGCAAAAGTGGACTATTAATGAATCAATGAATTCATATGCTTATAAAATTGAAATACAACTTTTCTGAATGGATGTAGAAAATTAATAGATAGCCACAGCCTGGAGATGAGAGGCTGGCATTAACTCTGGCCAGTGGAGGCCTTTAAAATATTTGAGCTGCTTGGTATATTGGTATTTTTCCTGAATCCTCTATGTCCCACTCTATTCTTTCTCTTATGAACCTGAGTTAAGACTGATATAATTGGTAAGACTAGGGCAAAGCAGAGAATATGAATATCTTCTCTGATCACTTCAAAATTGCTGAGGAAAATTAAAAGTTCATCAAAGAGAAGAAAATTCACCATGAAAAGATTTCCTCTCATACTTCCTATTAGCAAAATATATGATAAAATTCTTCTATAAATGTTTTCCTCAGTTCTTTAACAAACAAAGCCTAGATTATTGATGAATGCCACTTTTAAAAATTACATATCTAGCATTTTTAGTGGACAAAGATTAATTTATCAGAAAAACACTGAATTTTAAGTTCCAGGAGTTTCTGAGTTAGACTTTCTAGACAGGAGTCAGTTGAATGATTCAAATTACAGAATCACAGGACCAGAAGCAACCTTGAAAGGTCATCTACTCCATCCCTCTGTCTTGAGATAAGACAGCATCTTAACCAACTGAAGAAAGATGAAAATATATTGCATTTTTTAAGACCTTCAAATAAACTATTTCTAAAAACTTCCCATTTTTCATTATAACTCCACTAGCTTTAAGGCTAAAACTTGATGTATGGGAAAGGCTGATATCTACAAAGATTTAAGATAGGTATACAGTATGCTGTAGGGTTAAGAGCACTGGAGTAAGAATCAGGAGACTCAAATTCTACTCCTATCTCACAAGATAATAGAATTTAGAACCAGAAAAGACCAGAAAGCTCATCTAATAAAATCCTGTCATTTCACAGGTAAATGAAAGAAAACGTCACAAAGAGGTCAAGAGACTGGCCCAAATTGACATAACTAGGAAGTGAGCAAAGCCAGAATTGAAAATCCAATGGTCTTTCTATTATTACAATAATCTCTTTTACTAACTGGTTCAATAGCATTGGAAAAGACATAGCTTTTCTGGAGTTCAAATTTCTCATCTATAAAATGAGAGTATTTTGACGAGTCTTTCATATTGTTTTTGGCTCTATAGGTCTAGGATTTTAACTGTAGCATGTAGGGCACTAGCTCTCACATTTGGGTTATCATGAAAGCTAATAGGCTTTCAGTATCCACTTGAAACCATAACTCAGGAACCTCCACAAATAAGTAATTTTACCAATCAACCAAAAGGCATATTAGTTCAAACCAAAGGCATTGAACAAAATAGCACAGTCAATAAAGTAATAAGAAAAAATCCCTCTCATAGATATAGGCATAGATTGGACTTTCCCATAGGTGTCCACATTGCGGAGGTAGGGAGGAAGGCACACAAAGAGTATATATGTTCAGGGAATACACATGCAGGAATATACATAGAAAAGGTATCCACCAAGAACCCGGGTGCCAAGGCATGTGAATGGGGTGGTTTTCAACCTTCAGGGCACATGGGGTCAAGGTGGCCAATGTGTCTGGTTATGCAGGGCTACTGATGTACTCTGGCAATTTCATCATGCTGCTCTCTGTCAGGCATCACACCTTTGCCCTCTGCTTGGCATCATATTGTCTCTTCTAGGTATCTCTGGTCGGCATTTTATTGGCACCCTGCTTTCATTTATTAGGATAAAATAAACAGAAAGCCTCTCCTTGACATGGGCAAACTTAGGTCTTTTAGTGCATAGTCACAAGAGTTATAAGCTACCATACTTAGGTAAAAGCAGCTAATTAAAGTTTCACAAAGTCCCACAAGACTAAGATTGTCTCCCTATGCCTAAGATTGATTGGAAGTCAGTGGTCCCAGACTTACTGTTAAAAAAATTCTTTAACACAAATCTCACCCTTTAGGGGATCCTGTGCTTCAAAACCTCACAATGGGCATTGTGCAGAAGGCACAGTTAAGGCACAAAGTAAGCTCCTTTACTCCAAACATCACCTCTATTTAGAATCCAAATGAAATGAAGCAAAAGCAAAAGTTAGGCAAGGTTCTTGCCTGCTATCATTTTGGCCTACATTCCTGTTTTTCTCATGTATGTTTGCAAAAAATAAAACCACACATAATCACATGCACATCCCAATATCTTTTAATATGTATCTAGTCAGTGCAACATCTCTCTATTGCCTTATATATTTGAGCACATAAAATGTAGAAAAATACAAAGGTTCAGTCACTAACGTCAGTAAATTTTGTTCTGTTCCATGGAAATGGCACAAGATTTTACATTAAGCCCTAGCCAATTGTTTCACAAATATATACCACCAGTTGTGTGAAGTCTTATATGAAGGTGTACGGATTAACAGAATCATTTACAAATATTAGGGAAAAAAACTCAGAGAACATGATTTTTTTTTTAATGGACAATATTTAAATATGAACAACATGCTATTTGTTGGAATGTCCAACAACTATTGGTCATCAACTTCCTGAAGCTTAGCAGTAAGGAATGTAAAATTACCTGTAGCCATCGGACTATGGAATAGAGAGGTTCTTCTCTCTTTTAGATTGTTGTTTCCCTTGGGGCTCCAAAATCCTAACTCAAAGCATATTTGAATATTTCAATATTCCAGTGTTTCAGGGGATTCATAAATGCATTGATATGAGTCTTCCCCATATCAGTGAAGCTTGCAACTCATCTATGTTCTACTTAGTTTTTTTCAATATTCTGAATCAGCAACCATTTAGGCTGGAATCCTGCCTCTAGATAAGACTATGTCTTTTAATATGTTATAGGTTACAATTTGAATTTGGCCTGGTCCTGTATTATCTCTTGCCCTTGTTTCTATAATTGCCTTACCTTCTTTCCCTATCATATATTACCTGGATGACATCCTTAATGCCACCATTAGTAATCATTGGAATTATACTATGGTCTACCTATGCCCACCATCCATCTCTTTATGTCTGTTCCCTTTGGTCTACCTACAACTTTCATTCTTCAGACATTACACCGTTCCAGGATTTGGAGGCCTACAGCATTGCCAGGAATTCTCCCAGTGTTTAAAAAAAAAGTTGGTTCATTTACCATGGAAATAGATTTATATCACTGAAAACATTACAATTTTTCCAAATGCAGGTTAGGAGAAGTAACCCTCTCTTACACATTCCCAGTGCTAGGACAAACTCATTTTCGATCTGTGGTGCCTGTCCTAGATATATGTACTGATACATTAATTCCGTGTACTGGCTATTTAGCTGTATCATAGTCTTCTAGACAATAGGCATTTTGTCATCAATTTAGTTTTTCCTATATAGATTATTAGATTTAAGAACTTTGATTTATCTACTTGAGAAGTCATGTAACCCATTGATTGCACCTATAATGTTTTGGAATTTAATCAATTATCACATCACACACACATAACCATGTCTGGAGAACTCCATCAACCACAGGAAATCTTTTTTTTCTTTAACTTGAACCTTGTTCAGCATATTCTCCATTAATGTTGAACTAACTACCTCTGAGTAGAACGTATCTGTTCCTATGCATTATTATATGTTATACTCAGAGAATCATTTAACATACACTGTAGGTACATTTCAAAAGACATCTTTTGTGAGCTTGCATAGCAGGGAGGCAGACTGATGATGAAACAGACTGTTCTTGTTTAGTCATTTTTCAGTTGTGTCTGACTCCTCGTGACCCCATTTAGGGTTTTCTTGGCAAAGATACTGCAGTAGTTTGCCATTTCTTCCTCTAGCTCATTTTACAGTTGAGGAAACTGAGGCAAAGAGGGTTAAGTGACTTGCCCAGAGTCACACTGCTAGTAAGTATCTGTAGCCAGATTTGAACTCACAAACATGAGTCTTCTTAACTTCAAGCCTGGCACTCTATCCACTGTGCCACCTAGCTGCAAGTAATGGAATAAATGTGCAGAATGAGACACATTTTTGGACATGGTCAATATGTGAATTTACTTTACTTTGTAACTTTTTTTTTTCCCTCCAGTAGATAGATGAGAGAAAATAAATATTAGAAAATTGAAAATGGTGTTAACAACATGTATAAAATAAAATTTATTTTTTTCCCTTTTTTTTTTTTTTTTGGTGAGGCAGTCAGGGTTAAGTGACTTGCCCAGGATTACACAGCTAGTAAGTGTCATGTGTCTGAGGCCGAATTTGAATTCAGGTCCTCCTGACTCCAATGCCAGAGCTCTATCCACTACGCCTCCTAGCTGCCCCTATAGGACTTTTTTCTACCATGCAAGAGAATCTCTCCATCCTGGAAGCTCACTCTACCCTGGACTACTTCTCACAAAGGAAGTACTCCCTATCCTTGATGCCTTACTTTCTGATTGTCTGATCATCGCAGAGCCTCCCATTAAAGGAGGAACATCCAGTTTTGTAGACTGAAAATGTCTTCATCCCTAAATGCTGCACTGCTGATTCATCTACAGAACTTTCTTTACCGCGCCTGAACCACTAGAATATTGCTCCTTGAAGGCAAGAGCTATCTTTTTCTCTGCTTCTATTTGGATTTCCAGTGTGTTGCACAATGCCTGGCATATAGTAAGCACTTAATAAATGTTTTTTGTCTGACTAGTATGCTGTAGAAAATTGTTTGCAAAAGTTTGCCTGTTATTTTCTCATATTTTCATCAAGGAAATTTGTAAAGCTGAAGATGGGGCTATTCACTCGCAAAACAAATTCCCCTACATCTGATATAAGATCTACCATTGTGTCAGTCTTTACAATCAGTGTAGTTATGATGTGGAAAACTACAGTAGAGAAAACATAAATAAACATCATAATAAATTTTGGTTGGAAGGCTTGTAAAAATAATTTGCAAAACAAAAACTAGATGAGGCACAATTTACCTTCTGCTATGTGTCCCATTTTTTCTTTCTTCTCCTGTTTTTATCCTATTACACTCCATGGTAGGTAACTGAATTTGGAATGTACTTTCCCTGCAGTCTCTTTATTGGCCATTAAGACACAAAGTAAACCCCATATTTTTAGTCAGATTTTCTTCTCTATTTTTTCCCTAGGCCATTACAGTTCCTAATCGAGTCACTGAAAATATCTGACAGAAGACTGTAGGGAAAATGAGGAGACATTTAGTCAAACATGTGATCATTCTAAACCCAAGACCCAAGAAAGAGAGAAATTGAACAAAGTATAGAAAGACATATTTTGATAAGAAAATCACTTCCTTGAACTGAAACAGTCATTCACAAGTTTAGAGACAAAGAACTAAAAGGAAAACAATATAAATAGTTTAAAAATCAGATTGAAACTGCCTGACAAACCAATCACCCAACTTCTCAACACAGCATGGGAAACAATAATAGGCCTTAAAGAGTACATCCTTAGATGCCTTTTCAGGGCTTCTTAAGCCTGTTTCATGTCATGGCACTCTTTGGCTCTCTGGCAAACCTTATGGACCCCTTCTCAAAATAATGCTTTTTAATTTATGTGTGTGTGTGTGTGTGTGTGTGTGTGTGTGTGTGTGAAAACAAAAGAAACCAATTATAATGAAAGTTACCAAAATATTATTTTTTAAAAACCTGTAGAGGGACCCCACCTTAAGAATCCCTGCCTTAGATGATCTACCCACATCTCACTAATGTGGATTCTCTCTCCACCAATTACCAAATGAATCTAAAGAGCTTTCTATGGTTCTCTTAAAATCTCAAGGAGAGCAATATGATGGTCAAGCTTTCTACCTATTGCCTCCATTCCCACTACATGACCACCTTACTTCATTTTCCAGTTATAGATGCCCTTGGCAATGGCTTCTGCTATAGTTCTCATCCTAAGGCTATTTATTGAAAGATTAGATTTGTCCTGTTTGACTCTAGAGAACAGAAAAATAGACAGAAGTCCCAGAGAGACAGATTTAGGTTAATTGTAAGAAAGAAAACCTCCTAACAAATGAAAGGTGGTGTGTCATAGTGGATAGGGCACTTGACTTGGAGTTAGATCTGAATTCAAAACTTTCCTCAAATACTTATTAGCTACGTGACCCTGGATAAGTCACTAAAACTCTCAGTGTTTTGATTTCCTCACCAGTAAAACGAGAGGTTTGGACTCAGTGGCCTCTAGAGTAACTTCCAGTTCTAAAACTATAATGTCATGATTAACTGAATGTCTCTAAAAGCAGAATAGGCTGCCCTTCCCCCTTCACACATATAAACCTCTCAGGCATAGTTGTGCTGTTACCACTCATGCCTTGTGCTCTAGGCTCTTTTGTATCAAGTATTATGTAGATACTTTCACCTTGCAGAGACTACATACAGCAATCTTAGAGGTACGTTGTTCATATGGAAATTAGGATTAGGTTTTCTCCTCATAGTTGCTCATACCGTTATTGCTACAAGGAACAAGGGAACAGAATTAAACCTAAGGACACGCTCCTATTTAATCCCAGGTGATCTTCTATATGGTAAACTGAATTTCATCCACACTGTTAAGCACTCTCTTCCTTTTTTGCACACTAGCTTTCTGCAAGAACTCAGTCACTCTGACTGCAAACACTAGCTCTTACCTTAGTCTAAAATTGGCATTATTCCCTTCATCCAAATTAAAGACCACTTTCTATCCCCATTATATATCTCATGAACAGCAGAATAACAGTGGCAAAGGCAAAATAAAGGAGGGATAGTTTCAGAGAGACTTGGAAAGATTTGTAAGAACTGATACAGATCAAAATAAGGAGAACCAGAAGAAAAAAATTATAATACATCAATTTTTTTTTAAAAAAATGAATAACTTTGAAAGATGTAAGAACTCTAATTAAAGTGATCAACCATGATTTCAAAGGACTGATGAAGAATACTACTCACTTCACGGCAAAAGAAAGAGGAACTAATATGCAGAACAATAAGTATATTTTGGTATATGTGCAAAATAGGAATGAATTTTATTTCATCTTCTTTTCCTTCCTTCCTTCCTTCCTTTCTTCTTTCATTTCTTTCTCTTTTCCTTTCTTTGTCCCTCTTTCCCCTCTCCTACCTTCTTCTCTGCCTCCTTTCCTTCCTTCCTTTCTTTTCCTCTTAATTTCTTTCTTTCTCTCTTTATTTTCTCTTTCCTTCATTTTTAGTGGACAAGAGGAAGAAAAAGTAATTTGATACTTTGGTAAGTAAATTGGTAATTTTTAAAAATTAAACTTTGTTTTAAAAAAAGAAACAACAGTATGGGCTGTGTTGAAAAACACAGACGATTTGACTGGGGGAGGGGGAGCGGAAGGGCAGGCAGCAAGGCCACAACAACAGGCATAATTCTTGATGAATCCAACAACCTCTCTCCCAAACTGAACCTGTCTTCAGTTAGCAAATATAATCTTGGAGAAGTAGGAGCTTCAGTACTTGTGTTGCAGGGTAGCCCTAAGGCTCTAAGCCTTAAGGAGATGTCTCATTGGTGCAGTGGAAAACACACTGGCTCTGAAGTCAGAAGACCTGAGTTCTAATTCTGGCTCTGTCATTTACTACCTTAAATGACTTCGGGCAAGTCCCTTACCCTTTGGGGTCACAGTTTACTTTTTGAAGAAATTGGTCCCTTCCAGGGCTTAATTTGTGTGTGCCTCTATGATCCTATGAACTATAATTCTGCTACTGGTCTCTTGTATCCCTAATCTATTCTTCACACAGCTGCCAAAATAATCTCTATAAGATACAGGTCTGGCCATATCATTCCCATACACCACCACCACCACAACAACAATGATTCAGGGGTTCCCTATGCTAGAATAATTTTTTTAAGTTTGCAATTTAAGGCTTACACAACTTGGTTCTAACCTATTTTTCCAACTCTATTCCATTTACTTCCCTTCACACACTCTTTGGCAATACCACAATGGACTATTAGCTATTCCATAGACTTGCTGTGCCATCCCTTATGTCCATGCATGTGTATAAGCCATTCCTTGGGGCGAGAATACATTCCTTCATCTCTGGCTTTAAAAATTCTTATCTTTCTGCAAAGCCCAATTCCCCTACACAGACTTCTTCGATTTCCACTCTCTGTCAGTCAATAAACATTCATTAATGCTTTCTATATGTCAGGCACTGTGCTAAGCCCAGAAATATGAAAAGAGGAAAAAGACAGTCCCTACCCTCAAAGAGCTAACAATCTAATGAGGGAGACAAGACAGTCCTCCAATTACTAGTTTTCCCTCCCCCCTCAGATATTCCTAGAAGTCTGTTTGATTTGTCCTTGCTCCTTTACTCCCTATCCATTACTATATTAACCTAATTTTGTGGCGTAACATCCCCTGGAAGAACTTAAATTCCATGAGGATAAGAAATGTTTTATTTTTGTCACTGCATCTCTATTGCCTAGCTCAGTGCTTTGTAAACAAAACTAATCACTCCACATTTATTCAGTGCATAACATGTAACTGGTCCTGTAGTAGATTGTAGGGAAACCAAATCTAAAAAAAAAAAAAGAAAAAAGAAAAGTCCTCCATCCTAAAGACATTTACATTTTCGTTGAACCAAAATTAATTAAACTGGAAAAAAATAACCAGGAGACATTTCATTGCAGTTGAAGAGCATGCAAAATTTGTGAATAACAGGGTGTCTTTTCCTGGGTTTCCATGAATATTCCCTTAGGACAGTCTTGTGTTGTGGGCCATGGTAATGAGTTGCCCAAGGCACAGAAACATCACAAGGATTTGGCAATGATGAAGTTTTGTCACAAGTTTAGTAACATATGTATCTGACAACATTGTTAAAGTCCTTTTTTCTTCTCTGGAGAGGTGGCTTTAAAAGAAGTTGGTAGACTCCCCTAATCAGAAGTCATGTGACCTTGACGATCTGTGTCTTTCTCTGGTTTAGTAGGTTGAAGTTAGACCCTACACATTGCCTGATCACACACTCCTTCAATTTCCAAACAAGGCCGAAATCTCCCTATGTAGATTTCATCACTTAATGTGATGAAACAATAGACTTGTTAAAAATTCCAATACCATCCCTATCTTTCAAATACTAGAAGAGGAAAAGTATAAATTCTATTAGAATAGTAAAGGAATACAAATGTCTTTGAAGTTTTTTTTTTAATGGAAGTGTTATGTTAAAAATTAAATGGGCAACCAGCTCATTTCTTGCTACTATTTGGCTATTATATTATCCCCCTATTAGGAATTTAGCCATATGCTTTATTTGTATGGATTGTGGCTTACAAAAGACTCATACCTTAGAAGTAAATGGTGGCCAATACTCTATGAAGTTTGGAGTTTCAAACAGAAAAAAGTTCTTCAAAACAGAAATTTATCAAATCCAAGAAAGGAGCTGTGCAAAGAACGTAGGACATATTCTTAGGAGATCTCCTTTAAAAATTTAGCTCTGGCACCTCTGTATGAGAAAAGTTATTTCCCTTCATTGCTTTTTTTTTTTTATGAGTATCAACTCCCATGCTTAGCTGTTATCCATTTTTACAAGTTTCTTAAATGCTTGAGACAAGTAATTTAAAAATTGTATTTTTAGTATAAACTTTGTAATTGCTTTTCATAGATATTTAGGAAAATGTGTTTGTGTGTTTTTAATATGTGTTGTTTTGCTATCCAAATCATGTTAATAGATGTAGATAAAGTACGTAGCGTGTTGCAGAGTATTTATAGCATGTAGACAAGAATCACACAGGAAGACAAGTCATGAATGAGCTAAGGATTTGCAGTTTTAGAGATAATAACCACATCTGTGAGATCATCATAGATCTGTTGCAGTATTTAAGGTCTATTGAAATTAAGAACGCTATTGATTTCTGGTTCTACTTGGACCCAAAGAGTTACAATCACGTGCATTATCCCAGAGAATTTCAGTTCTTAAAAGCTGGGAGCTCCTTATATAAATAGCTGACACCATTAGTCAGATCAATTAAAAATTCTCTACAAAATTACATCAAATTGGCCATTAATTCTTCTCTGTCCAAACTTAAGTTGAAGCCTTTCAGATAATTTGTGTGAAATACTTAATAGTTCCTATTAGTATTCTTATATTATTCTCCCAATTTATACCCACTTTCTTTATTATTTTAGCCTATTTCTCTAATATTATTGAACTTGGTTCTGGATACAGATTGACAAATTGTTTTCCCAGTATCTATCATCTATTTTATTTTAATAACTCTCTGCTGGGTTTCAAGCCAGTCCTCCATTGACTTTGTTCTAAGCATCTCTCAGTAATAAGATAGTAATACATATTATTTATAGCTGGATTTTGGAAGATAAAGGAGACATATCATAGATGCCAATGTGAGGTTTCTTCTTACCAGCAGGTGTGATTTATTAATAAGTTAGTTAACTTTGAAAGAAAAATCATTAATGTTTTTGCTCCAGTGAGACAATAACCCTGTAAGAGTTAGATTTGATCAAATAATGATTAAATGAACTGTAGGAGGATTCAGTTAAACTGCAGAATTATTACTTCTGGGAACCTGATTTAGTGCTTTTTAATTTTTTAATATAGGAGTAGGGTATCTAGGAGATCAATAAGTCTAGGGAAAGCATGAGATTTAGACATCACCTGGTGTGCTCTTCTATTAGGAAGGAGGCTGTCATACACAACTTTAATTATATAATTGTGAACTTGATTAAAAATAACCACTTGTAGGATTATCTCTCCAGATGCTTTATTTTTTCAAATTTCTCTCAGCTTCCACAGCAACTATATTAAAGGGTGTATGCAATATTAGTTTCATTATAATCTTGATTTCTTTCATCTATCCACATATACTTAATTTGTGACTTCCTAATAATTATATCAGTCCTGAAAATGTTTTCTCCTAGTTAGTATACTGTTAATAGAGCTTCTTCTATGTGAATGATGAGATTGCCATTGGTTTTATTAAATCAGTGTAAATTGCTTATGAAAAGCTGTTTGAGATAGAGCTTGAATCATTATTGGTGAAACTTCTGCCCTCTCATCCAAGCAATTGTTTCCAACAGCACCTCCTGGGTAGTAGATAGGAGAGGGAAGGACAAAGAGCTTTCTTTCCTCTTTCTTTTTTCTCCCAGATTCTTTAGTAATTAAAACTGTATTTTAGGTGGTGTTTACACTGAATCCAGACAGTTTGCTAATCCATCAGGCAGCTAAGTCTTTTAGAGATGGAACTAAACTTAAAAGTCATCTAGTTCCAGAGGCATCAAACCCACAACCCAATGCATCCCACAATGCTCCTGATGCCCACTGAACCACATTAAAATGTAATTGGCAAATATTTAACAAAATAAATAAAAATACAATAAAAGATTGTTAAAAGCATGTGCCAAAATTCAGCTATTTTGTGCTGTCAGTCTGGGTGGCTCCATTTTAAAACCGTTTTTAATATTGAGTATGAGGCAGCATAAAGATGGTGTTATAGCACATGCTTACTAATTCCATCTCCCCATAGTACTATAATAAAGGAGGAGCTGAGACAACCCTAATCTTATCTCCTCATAAATTACATTAATCAGTTAAGAGCTAAGGTGGCCCTAACCCCATCTCCTCACTGGAAACATGGACCAATCAAGACTGTTTTTCTGTTATACACACATTGCTTATTCCTGTATATAAAAAGCAGCACACAGATTGAATAGAGGTGGATCCACCAACATGCTGTCTTGATGTATTAATAAATTCCTTTTGTCTTATTTCCTGAGTTTGCCTTAACTGATCAGGGTGAGGTCCTAACTGAGATTTTTTCAACAAATACATTTTAAAACCAAGTCAATATGCAGCTACTTCAATCTTTATGTAGGTACAGTTAGGGTGTTACCTCCTCCACTACACCACTGATCTTGTCAGTCAGTCAGTCAACCCAGCTTCTAACACAATGCATGATCCCCTTCCATATAGACAGTTATTGCTTTATGGAAATTCATATTAGGCAAATTCAACTCTACAAAGAATTCTGAAAGAAATTCACATCCCCCCCAAAAAAAATACTGATTTTAACTTTACTATATTACTGTGCTCTCTCTCTTTCTCTTGACCCTTGACTTGGGGCTCCATGGCCTCCCACCCCACCCTCACTGAAAAAAAAAAAGAAAGAAAAAAGAGAGAAAGAAAGAAAAGGAAAAGAAATCTCCAAGTAGAGGCACAGGGAGACTGCCATTGCTGGCACTAGGTGGGGGCTTGGCTTTGGAGACCTTTGCTCCACTTTGCGCAACTGCCATCCTGTCCTGTTGTGCCTAGTACCATGCCTATCCCTACATGTATCCCAGTCTTCTCCTGTTTGTCTGTGTTTAACCTCTACGTCTCCCCACCTCCACCCCCTCTTCCTCTTGGTTTGGCCAGGCATTCGCGTGGTTGACCCTGCCCCACCTTCTCTGTCCATGGCCCTTATGTATCCTTGAACCATGTGCCGGCCCCTTCCCTTCACAGGTTCATGACTCCTCCTGGCATCCCTCCTTCCTCAAAATCACTTTATGGAGAAGTCTGCGGAGCAGTCCACTTAGATAAAGTGAGAACTGTCTGTACCTAACAGCAGGTCCAGTAGACATTGCTTAGGGTGACCAATTTGAAACTACACAGCACTTAACACCATCAAGTTCAACCCACTTATTTTCCACATGAGAAATTTAGGACCAGAGAAATAGTGACTTGTCTAAGGTCACAGGGGTAATAAATACCTATAACCTACCTCCCTGGAACACTGTGAGGTTTAAATAAGATAATATATCTAAAGCACTTTGCGAAGTTGAAAGCATTAAATAAAAAGTCAATGATGTTTACTAGTGTTCTCTCAAAATGTGCAAAGATGAAATCTCCGATTTTGACAGAGAGGTAAGAGCACCTATGCCTCTTCTCACCTCAATCACACTGAACCATGCAGCCAGGGTTTGGAGACAACAAATCCAAAAGGTTGAGGTGCAAAGCAAGGAGTGCAAATCAGGCTGACTGATAAGCAAGCATAAAAGACACTCTGAGCCTTAAGGAGAATGCAACCTTAGCTCAGGACTGTGTTTATTCAATCCATAAATGCCAAGGTGTTTGAATAACTATTGTTAAATTCATTTCTTTGTGGCAGAACAAAACCCATGTAATGAAAACTATGCAGTTAGAGAATTCATTAGAGGCAATGAAGAGCAAGTCTTCCTTAGAGAATCATTCTTACTAAGACAACATCCAGACCTTCCTTTGAGGTTCACAGTAATATCAGGGGAGGTGGGGTAGTTATTCAAAACCATTTTTTTGTCCTGTCCTGGCAAGATGAAAGAAAAGAGAACAATCAATAGAGTCACAGGAAAGAATGGACTTGTCTTATGCAACCCATAAGGTTAAATCTTTTGTTGCTGACTAATTTTTAGTAATATAAGTCTACTCCAGCTACTCAGACCTGGGGTACTTGGGGAATAGTCAGCCAGGCAGAAAGGCATCCCTTTCAGTCAATTAATGGACTAACCCCAACCTATTCTTTGTTGCCAAAGGGACTGTTGAACTTTAATGTCTGTAGACACCTTGCAAAACAAAAGAATTCTTATTGCTTTACCCAGGTGAGCCACACAGGACAAAAGGCAAGGAGATGAGGGCTGAACTGGGCCGGGGGGGGGGGGGGGGGGGGGGGGGGGGGGCAGATGATTCATTTTGAATATATAAAAAGGTGGTGACTTTCAACAAAAACTTATTCTAAGTGCCCCCACTAACCTCCATCTAAAATATTTCCTTCTTTCTCTGAGTCTGCTCAGAGGAAAGCATGTAAACCTATGTTAGACTATAATGTTCAGTCTTTGCCTATTACTACTACCAATGCAATTACTTTATTACATATGCTATAGACTATATCACATATAAACATGTGTGTATATATATGTGCACACATGTGTGCATCTATATATGTGTGTATATGCACACATACATACATGCATACATACATCTACTACTACTATTACTACTACCATTACTACTACCACTACTGCTATATTAGCATTACTGGCACAGGGGCAGCTAGGTGTCAAAGTAGAGAGAGTACCAGCCTTTTAATCAGGAAGACTCATTCTTCTGAATTCAAACTGACCTCAGACACTTACTGTGTGGCACTGGGCAAGTCACTTAATCCTCTTTGCCTCAGTTTCCTCATATGTAAAATGAGCTGGAGAAGGAAATGGCAAACCACTCCAGTATCTCTGTCAAGAAAACCTGAAATGGGGTCGCAAAGAGTCAGACATGAGTGAAATGACTGAACAGCAGTTATTGGCACCACCTAGCCCAGGCACCAATCTCTCAAGTCCCTATCTGTGGTGTTATTCTTGACCCCTTACTCTCACCACACACACACACATACACACACCCCTAATCAGTTGCTAAATATTGTTGTTTCTACCTTCACAATATCTCTCTTTCACACATTACACTTCTCTCTTTTCTCACAGTTACCACTCTGGTTCAGCCTTTTACAACCTCTTGCCTGGGCTATTACAATAACCTTCTAATCAGTCTCCCCCACCTTAAGTCATTCCTCATTCCATTCCATCCTTCACACAGCTTCCAAGGTGACTTTTCTAAGACAAGACTTTAAGCATACCTTTGCCCCACCCAGTAAATTCCAATAGTTGACTTTCATATCTAGGATCAAATATAAACTGTGCCTGTCATTCAAAGTTTTTCACAACCTGGTCCCAATATACTTTTTTTTTGGTGCCCAATCTACTTTTCCAGACTTAATTCACATTACTCTCTTTCACACACTCTACAATCTAGTCAATCTAGCTTTCCTATAGTTCTTTATAGTTGGTCAGCCAACAAGCATTTGTTAGATTCTTACCACATGCCAAGCATTATGCTAAGTGCTGAGGGATACAAGGAAAGACAAAAACATGGTCCTTGGTGTGGCAAAAAATGTTCGAGGATCCATTAATAGGTACTGCTACCAGTTACACAATCAACAACGCAGAGATATGGGGAAATGTTTTATTGTGCTCAGAGTACAAGCATCACTGTATACAAAAATTCAGTAAGCTCGGAGCATCAGTTTCAGCAACCTTATATAGGTTTTGGTTACGTAAGTAGGACAAGCATAATGTAATTTCAAAGAGAAAAGTGAAGATAATGATTTACAGACCAAAGAACAGATGGCAGAAGGGGAAGGTCTATATCAGGTAACACCAGAGGTATAGTTGATATCTCAAGCTGGAATTTGCAGAGAGAGAGAGAGCTAATACCTAGAAAAAGCAAATAACTAGCTAATACCAGGGCTGTTGTTCATATTTCTTGCATGGTTTTGCAGATTCTAGCTAGTTATATGACTTATTCATCTTAAGTAAATAGCAGCAACAAAGTTAAGCCAGAAATTTTCTTATAGCACTGGCCTCAAAGAATCACATTTTGATTGGGGAAGACAACATGCAAAAAAAAAAAAACTGTACATACAAGATACATGCATTGTAAATGGAAGGTAATCTCAGAGGAAAGGCACTAGAAGTGGGGAGAAGAGAAAAGGACCACCAAAGAAGATGGGATTTGAATTGAGTTTTGAAGGAGGCCAGGGGAGTTAGAGCCACAATCATGGAAAGCAGTCCCTGCAGAGATGCAGCCTGGCAAATGCTCCTGTTGTTTTGGCTACACACATATCCACTGATGACCCAGAAAGAAAAGTTCTCACCAAAGTCCTTGGAATCATCAAATAGTTAAACATCAGAAACTGCTACAATTTTATCATTGGAAATGATACTTTAAAAGAAGCATGACCATCTTCTTTATCACTATAGCCTAAGCATCACGGGACCTATCCATCTAACTTGCAGCTGAAACTTTAGAATGTGAGCTCTTTGAAAGTAGTAATTGTTTTACTTTTCTATTTGTATCTCCAGCACTTGGTACAGTGCTTTGTATATAATAAGCACTTAATAACTGCTTTATTCATTCAAGGTAATATTCCACCATATTCCTCTACCAAAACGTCTTTATCATTCACCTAATCAATGCTCATTTACTTTGTTTTCAATTCGTTGCCACTACAAAAAGTGATGCTATAAGTATTTTGGTGCATACAGGACCTTTCTTTTTATCTTTGACTTCTTTGGGGTATATATCCAACAGTGGGAAGGAATCTCTATTGTCATCATTACTTGGATACTCCCTTTACTGACAAAGACACAAACCCTATACTTCTCAGATGGACATTGAGGGTGACAATGGCCAGAAAATTCACTTCGTTGTAGCCAGGTGATGTGCTTCTCTGAACTTACCTAGGCTAGTTCACTCTCTCATTCATACCTCCTGTACTGCTTGGTATAACTGGTAGGACTTGTACTGTACAGTTTTCAGAAATGCAAAGTGTACAAAGTCTTATTCTGATGTATCATCCTCCAGTGTTTCATCAAGACACAGAATAGACCCTTTGATCTCAAATTCCATCAATTCTTAAGCAAATCCTACTGATGGGGTTGGAATCTGAGACCCAGAAAGGAAAAACCCTGGACTTTCCCACATGGCCAAATCTCTGGCATTCCCCTGAGACTATAGTCCCATCAACTGGTGCCTCCCTATGGCCCCAGACCACTTCCCACCCTTGGTCCCACCTAGGCTCCATTTCCCACCCTTGGGAATTCTATTACCTCATGGACTACTTGGCCACTCTCCCATGGTCTTTCTGTATATAAGGTCCATCTTGTCTCCATTAAGATGCTCAGATTCTTAGAATCTAGCCAATAGCCCATAGACGCTCAGATTCCTTAAGAGTCTAGCTAATATGGCAAATCTTCAATAAACCTTGTTTTTGGCTGCAAGAAGGCTTGGGTAGAATTCTTTTGGGCAAGATCTGGGTATCATGATTTTTGAGTGCCAGGACCCCTAATATCTAGACCGCATCACTACAGGCAGACAGGCATGGCAGAGAATTCAGAGGGGTCAGTGGTCATTTGTCTATGAATTTATTTCACTACTGTAGTCGCATCGAACCAGACATGAACTAGGGCACTTGCCTGGCAGCCTGTTTGAAATTATATACTTCGTTCACTTTTCCTCAGTTCAATGTCCTCACTGAATTTGATTCCATCCTAGACTATGAACTTATTGTCTATAGATAATTTTTGTTGCTGTTATATTTGAATCTTGGAGATTAGTACTTTAAGTGATACGCCTATTAATATTTGCCTTCCAATTAGTTGATAAAGCCCACTGGAATTTCACTATTACATATGGGGCCCTGGAGGAAATTCACAGTTTGGATGCCATGTTTGATACGATCTCTCAATGTCATTAGGGATTATCTTGGGTTCCAGAACAATTCCAACAGAGAAATATCTGTCTCTTTAATTGACAATTTAGTGCTATAATAATGCATTGAAAATATTTACTCCAGTCAAGCATTAAGGTAAATGAGTAAATACCAGCTTTTTCCCTCAAAAGAGTTGAGAAGGGCATGCTATTTCATTATGTAGTTACAGATGGTTTGATTGTAACCACATAAATTTGTCTGCCTTTGGCGAGGGCACTTTGCATATTTTACATGTGATCGCAGTCAGCAAAATGGGAATTGTCTTTGGGGATCCATCTAGGAGATGTAGATTCCAGTCCCCTTGCTCTAAGGAGCCCCACAGTGATGGTGACAACATGTGTTTAGGATTACCTGGTATGTTTCAATGCTCCCCTTTTTTGCCTTTAATCTTTTGCGTAATCCTCTACAGTTCTTACAGTACCTCCTAAAGGCACTACCCTTTCTTAGAGATATGAAGAGTACCTAAGTGATCCATGCCCAGGATTTGGAAACATAAATTCTTTCCTCTAGAATTTTGATTTTTCCTTTTTGGTAAAATGGAGAAAATCTCTAAAAATAAAATTTACATATGGCTTATGTCTACCTTTCTCTACATGTAGGTAAGAGAATCTCCATTCTCACATAGATACTCACTGGACAATATGGATATTGAGGATGGGACAGCTTTTACTTTGCCTATCACAGAAAAGGAATGATATACAAAGACCTTGCTGGAGCCCATAAATGAACACAGAAATATAAACTGCTCATATGGACCAACTCCTCCCAAGAAAATGACACTTGGGGGAGCTGCTGACAAATACTTCCCATTCAACTCAGATTTGCACCATTGGAATGATTCACAATAATTTCAGGACTGGCAAGGTCCAGATAGCTTAGTTCCCTAATGCATGGCTTTGGTCCTTCAACTTTAGGGCAAGCCTCATCCTTCTTTAAGAAGCTGCTCCTCAGGGCAGCTAGGTAGCACAGCAGATAGAGCACCAGCCCTGGATCAGGAGGACCTGAGTTCCAAATCTGGCCTCAGACACCTAACACTCACTAGCTGTGTGACTCTGGGCAAGTCACTTAACCCCAATTGCCTCACCAAAAAAAAAAAAAGAAGAAGAAAAAGCAGCTCCTCAGATTAGGAATCTGGTGCCTCAAGGATTGAATTTAGGAACTTAGTTTCTAATATTATTCTCAAAAAATGGAAGTAGAGACACAAAAGAAGGCAGCCAGGAAATGGGCTTGCCCAGACAAGGACAGTCAGTTCATCATGAGCTTCTCTTCCATTTTCTCTTCCCTGGAGGGGCAGAGAAGGAGTTAGGATTAGGGAAGGAGGAATCTTTCACCTCATCCTAACTCTTCAACCTAGGCTAGAAGTCTAAGAGAGAGAGAATATAAAAAAAACAAAAAACAAAAAACAGTAAACTGAAGCCAAGATATTTTAGAATTCAATTTATAGACCACCGGGAAAGAGTAGTTTATCCAGTAAGAATCTGTCCCCTCCCCCCAGTCACTAATCATTTTGGAGGCTACACAAATACCTAACAGTCCTGTGGTCTTCTCAGCCTGGTGAGGAGAAATACCTACCTCTAGAAATACCTACCTCTCAGGCCTGTGTCCTGCAATCTCCTCAGTTCAGATTGTTGTTATTGTTGTCCAGTCATGTCCAACTGTTTGTGATCCCATTTGGGGTTTGCCTGGCAAAGATACTGGAGTGATTTGCTTTTTCCTTCTCCAGCTCATTTTACAGATGAGGAAACTGAAGCAAAAAGTGTTCAGTGACTTGACCACAGTTACACAGATAGTAAGTATCTGAGGCCAGATTTGAACTCAGGTCTTCCTGACTTTAGGCCTGGTACTTTATCCACTGCACCACCTATCTGCTCCTCAGTTTAGGCAAATCATCACATTGATCAAGGTCTCACTTGAGAAACCCCCATTACACTGATGTTTATAATTGGATAAGCTTTGTTACTTCAGAAAAAGTAGATGAATTGGAGGTGGAAGAAATGGGACAAATTTCTTCCTCTATTTTTTACTAGATTCTTGCTTTTCCTCCCTTCCTTTTACATTTTTGTTTGTGTGTGAACAGCAATGGATTGTGGATCATATTGTTTAGAGCTGGAAGTGACCTTAGAGGTCATTCAGTAAAACCCCCTCATTTTGCAGAATAACTGTGACCTAAAGCAGGTAAATTATCCAAATTCATGCAAGAAGTTAACAGAGCCAGGAATCTCCTCTGCATAGAGAAATGAAAGATTTCCCTGAATGTACAAAATTTTACTACCATATGCAAGGCTAGTGTGAATTAGACAACATTTTATAATCATTTCTAAACCATCTATTGATGGGCCCTTTTTACTTACTAAAAAAAAAAGAAAAGAAAAAAAACTGTCATTCTCCCCTTTTCACAAAGCAATCTACACAAATAATTTTCTCAATCATTTTTTAGGATTAGATTATTTAGTTTCCAATTATTTTTTAGTCTATCTTTCCTTGGCCCTTTATTACATATAATTTTTATTGCATCATGATCTGAAAAGGATGCATTTAATGTTTCTGCCTTTCTGCATTGGATTATGAGGTTTTTATGCCCTAGTACATGGTCAATTTTTGTGTATGTGCCATGTACTGCCGAGAAAAAGGTATATTCCTTTCTATCCCCATTCAGTTTTCTCCAGAGGTCTATCATATCTAACTTTTGTAATGTTCTATTCATCTCCTTAGCTTCTTTCTTGATTATTTTGTGGTTAGATTTATCTAGTTCAGAGAGGGGGAAGTTGAGGTCCTTGTCCCCCACTAGTATAGTTTTGCTGTCTATTTCTTCCTGTAACTCCCTGAATTTCTCCTCTAAGAATCTGGATGCTATACCAGTAATGATATTACTTCATTGGCTATGGTGCCTTTTAGCAGGATGTAGTTTCCTTCCTTATCTCTTTTGATAAGATCTATTTTTGCTTTTTCTTTGTCTGAGATCAGGATTGCTATCCCTGCTTTTTTTTACTTCAGCTGAAGCATAATATATTTTGCTCTAGCCTTTTACCTTTACCCTGTATGTGTCACTCTTTTTCAAGTGTGTTTCCTGTAAACAACATATTGTAGGATTATGGTTTTTAATCCAATCTGCTATACGCTTCCATTTTATGGGAGAGTTCATCCCATTCACATTTACAGTTGTGATTACTATCTGTGTCTTTTTCTCCATCCTTTTTTCCCTCCTGTTTATGCTTTTCTTTCTCCTTTCTCCTTTCCTCCCCTACAAATAATTTTCTTAGCTTATATTTTGTCTATCAGAAAGTCACTATTTTACTTTAAAGAAATAAGGGACAACACATTAACAATTAAATTTAAATTTAATATTTAAAATTTCAAATGATTATAATCATTCAAGTTATTTCAATTTTTAAAAAGTTAGCATTTTTCAAAACCAGCTTATTAAATTGTACTTACCAAAATAAATGATGTTAATAAATATAACATTGTATTTTCCACACACAGTTTGCTTAACTTCAAGTTCACATATTTCTCATTTAAATACAGTGACAGAGACACAACTTCTCTGTGTCACAAGCCTATGCCAACTAATGGCAATGGTGGCAGAGTGGTGGCTCTTCAATATTCAATGTGTATCTATTCAAGATTCATGGATATGTACTCCATGTTAAATAATAGATGTGCTACATTACTGCCAATGGAAAAGAACTTGCTCTTATTCTATCTTTCATTAACTTCAATGTGCATTTTGTTTCTGTTGAAAAAACATTAGATATATTTGTATGGGAACTGTCCTAAAAGATATATGAGAACTATGATTGCTGTTTCCCACCCCACCCCCAATCCAAGGCATCCTATGTTGTATAAACATGATATGGTCTGGGGAGTAATGGAAAAGACCCTCTCACTTCAAAAATATCTCCCTACTAGTGTTACTACTCTGCTAGATATTCTCACTTTACTCAGACCAAAGAAGGCCTTTATTAAAAATGAAGATGCAATCTAGATGTCTATGCTATCTAATAACATCAAAAACTATGTAAACTGCAAACACCTTAACCCAAATGTTGTTATTAGATTAGCCAGTAACCTATAGAAGTAGCCTAGTGCAGTGGAATGATTGCTGGATTTGCAGTCAGAGAACCAGCCCTGCCACTTACCTGCTTGACCTTGATAAGTCACTTGACCTTGCTAGGTCTCAGTTTCTTCATTTTAAAAATGAGAGGGTTGCCTCAGATAATCTCTAAGGTCCTTCTAGTTCTAAGTCTATCATCTTATGACCTAGAAGGACCCTATGGAATGGAACAAGGAAAGAGAGGGTCTATAGAAAAGGTAGGGAGAAGTCAATAGCCTGCAATGCTTTTTGGACAAGGTGTTGGGATAAGGTGAGAGTTGCAGGAAGTCAGGTGATATTGCTAGAACAACTGACTGATTCTCGTGAACAAGTGTGGAAGAGGCAGGGCATTTAAAAGCCCTTCACAACCTGCCCCCCTCCTTCCTTCTTTTCTAGTCTTTGAATACTTTCTTCCTCTCCACTCTGTCCAGGGACCTTGGCCTTCTTGCTGTCCCTCTAACAAGTTACTTCGTTTCTTGATTTCATGCCTTTTGACTAGTTGTTCCCCTCACCTGGATCACTCTCTCTCCTCACTTCCTTCACTTGAATTTCTTAAAGACTCCACTTGGTACAGGAGACCTTCCCCACCCATCCCACCTTGCCTGCACTGCTAGTTCCTTTCTTCTGAGATTAATTTCCATTCACAAGCAAGTCAACAAGTATGCCAAGCACTGTGCTTAACACTGGGGATACAAATATAAGCAAAAGAAAGACATATCCTACCTTCAGGAGGCTTTCATTCTACTGGGGAAAAGACAACACATAAAAGGGACCTGAAAAAATGGGGTTGGGGGAAGAAGGTATACATTGACAAGGGTGTGGTGACAAAATCCAGAGTCAGAAGCAGAGCCCAGAAAAGAATGAAGGATGACTGGCCTGGATCTTTCCTCAAAACAGAAGTTGTAAGAAGAACTCACCAAGAGAAAGTGGCCATGGGGTAAAGTGATATTAAAGGGTTAGAAGGCTACAGGGGCAAAATGATCTTCCGAGGTTAGAATATCACAGAGACTGAGGGAACCTCCAAGATGTGATTGGTAACTGAGACACGGTAAAGTCCAGAGAATCAGAAATGAAAACGAGAGACGAATGAAAAATAGCTGGCTTGGGCCCTTCTTAAAATGAAGGTTATGATAGAAACTCACCATTGGGAGGAGGGGTGAAAGGAGAATGGGCACTGTATATATCTTATATGTGCAGTTATTTGCATGTTGTCCCTCACATTATCAGAATGTGAGGGTAGGGATTGTGTTTTTGTTCCTTATGTCCCTAGCTCTCAGCATCATGCCCGGCACAAAATAAATTATGGACTGACTGACTGACTGACTAGCTGGTGAAGGGTTAGAGACTTACTAAAGATAAAGTGCCCTTGTTTTAAAACTTGGTCTGAGACTGGCCCTGCCTGCCTAAAGAGGAGTACCAGCAGCAAAGTGTGCAGTTACAATCTCTTACTGAAAATACTCTCTAGCAGAACCAGCAACTGATGTAAATCTTTATACATGAAAATTACACTGTTAATAAAAGATTACTGTATGTCATTTGGTAATCTAACTATTCGTACCAGGAATTAATCAGCAGGAAACAATCACCTCCGAAAGTCAATGCTTGCTATTGACTAAATGCAGGCAGGATAAAATTAGTGCAGATGGGTAACAAAGAATTATTTCCATATTTTACTGACAAGTAGTAATAAGAATCATTATTCTAATGCCTTATGAACTTCCTATGTTATCAAGTGACATACAATAGTAATATAATAACCAGGATCAGAATTTCTGTTCTTGGTGGGATTTGAAGCAGGAGGGCTTTGTATATTTTTATATGTATTCGGCCACTTCCCAAAACATTGTTTTGTAACTCCAGGGCACAGATGTTTGGGTTGGTTTTTAAATAGAGGATTGGAAAGCTGAAACTGCATTAGCCAGTGGAGTATAGGAGAAAGGATTTGAATTCAGTAATTCTGGCTTTGATGCCTATGGCTGCCAGTTGCTTACTGGGTAACTTTGGACAATTCATTTCACTTCTAGATTTCAGGCTCTTTACTTGTAAAAATGAGAGGACTGGAATAAATGATTCCAAAAGTTTCTTCCAATTCTGAAATTCCATAATTGATTTACTATTCAAATGCAAACTTACAGACCTATGAGTAAAGGTGGGTCCATTGAGTAAATCAGTCCCCTTTTATATAAAGATAATAACTAAATATTATGTCCTGGTACCTTAGCCAGGTGAGAATATATTTCCATTGAACCAAATCAATCAAAGGGATTCCAACTAAATATGAAAAAGCCTTGATCAATTTAGACATCTCTGAGAAGCCATTAGATGAACTGAAGTGATGATGACACACGTAGTATTTTTTAGGCACGGTTATGGTTTATGGGTTTTCTATAAAACAGCACACCAGTACAGAATCAAGAACTTCAGACTCGAATGAGTGGTGAATGAGGAGAGACTATTATAGTTAAAATCCCTTAGGACTCAGGTGGCCTGGGGGTGGGGAAGGAGGAAAGATGGGTGGAGGGAGATATGGAAAAGAGCACTTCAGTTTTGGCCCTGGTCTCCTTCCAAACCAAGAAGAAGACCTTGTGAGCTTCAAAAGGTCTGGAGCAGGGGTGGGGGACCTGCAGCCTCGAGGCCACACATGACTTTCTAGGTCCTTGGGTGAGGTCTTTTGACTGAGTCCAAGCTTTACAGAACAAATCCTTTTATTAAGGGGATTTCTTCTGTGAAGTTTGGATTCAGTCAAAGGGCCACACTTGAGGAACTATATGCAGCCTCTAGGCTACATGTTCCCCACCCATGAGGATTTTGAATGTCTCATCTACCCATCTACATTTTAGAATCATATGCTGAGATAGCAGTGGCTAGTGGTTCCTGACATTGTCTGCATCAGGAGCTAAGGTCAAACTGGACACAAATTCCCAACTCTATAAAGAGCCAGCAGAGAACTTTCTCCATGCCTAAGATTCCCCTTATCTTGAGAACCCCAGGGAAGAGAGAAGAGTATTTCCATAAACCACTGTGAGTTACCACATGTGCTCTCTACTCTTGAGTCTACCTTCCCTTAGACTTTGAGTATATAGGTGGGAGAGCGTATATCACAGACTTTGAGGGGAAGGTGTTTTGTACCAACCACAGCAGTCCAGTTGTCAGAAAGCATTATTAAGTTCCTACTATGTGGTACCCACTGTGTTAAGCTGTAGGGATAGAAATATAAGCAAAAAATAATAATTCTTGTTCTCAAGAAGCTTATGTTCTAATAGGGTGAAACAATACATAATAAAAGAAGCTGACAGGAAGAAGAGGGGAGTGGTAGAGAGAGAAATTCAGAGAGTCATCAATGGAACCTAGAGAGGAATTAAAGGTGTGAGCATGGCTGGCCTATACCAGCAGGAATTGACCCCTTTCTAAAGCCTACTTGTCTAGCTGACTATGTAAATAATTCCTAACTAATAGTCCTAGAAGGAAGCATGCCTGTGTGGGCTTGTGAGCTATAAAGATAACCCTCCAACCCCTTTAGGAGACCCACAGATCCCTGAGTGGACCTAATACATACACTCTGGGGAACCAACTCAGCAGTGCAAGCTGTCCCAGAACATGAACTACATGTTACCCTATCTCAAATGCAGGTGTTCTTAACATTTTTTTTTTTCTAGCACTCCTTTGGCAGCCTGCTAAAGCCTCAAAATAATGTTTTCAAATACGTAAGATGAAATATATAGAACTTAAAAGAAAACTAAACATATTGAAATAGTTATCTTTTTTTTTTTTAAGTTCACAGACCCCAGTTTAAAAATCCATGGTGTAGTGAAAGAGTGTTGGACCTGGAGTCAGGAGATCTGGAATCAATATGATATTTATTAGCTGTAAAACCATGGGCAAGTACTTAACATCTCACAGTTTCAATTTCAACATTTGAACAACGCTGATAGTACTTGCAGCATCTACCTCACTGAATAATTTGAGCAAAGTGCTTTTCAAACTTTAAGAGCTATGTAAATATGGCATTATTATTATTATTATTATTATTATTATCATTATGAAAATGAGATTAATAATACTTAACCTAACTATTTCAGAGGATTGTTGTGAGGAAAGCACTTTGTAATCCTTAAAGTGCTGTATGAATGTGAATCATATTATTATTATTCAATATAGATCTGTCTTCCCTGTATACTTCTTTGATGTTGAAATATTTGTTTTTGACTCTTAAGAGTGCCATTTGCAAACTCTGCCTGGAGATGAGAGAAAAGTTCTCTGAGCTATACCAATTCTCCAATTAGAAGATCTTGGCTACTGTTACTGAGTTTTTTTACTCATTTTTCCTCCCAAAGTTACTCTCTCCTTTTCAGCTTCCTCTGCTTCTCTGACACCAGTTCAATCCAAAATTTGAAATGTTATGTCTGGAGTGCCTAGTCCTTTTGAAGACAATAGGTCCCCAAAGTGACAGCATTCCAAAGCTTATTAGCATGAGCTTTCTTCCACAGCCTTCTCAGCTGGCCACCTGCCTCCTGTCACACTGATTACCTGAGGAAGCACTGGACTCCCTTAAGGGCCAACTGAGTTTAGTGGAAAACAAGAGGTTGACAAAAGAAGCAGCGGTGGGACCCCTGAAGGAGCTCTCCTAGCTCAATAAGACAGACAAGGCTGTTCCAAAAGCAAATCCTTTCATTGTTCCCAAGGAGCTCCACTTTAAAGAATTAAGTACATCAGACATTGAGGAATGTGCTAGAATGAAAGAAGTTGCTGGCATTACATGAATAGTTCTTAAATGTTAAGGTCACAGTGCCCTAGAGAATTATCTTGTGATGTATGGCTATTGAGGTCTCAAGTCGATTGGGATATATCTGAGCTAAGAAGAATAGTCCTCTCTATCTCTCAGACACACACTCCTTCAATGCCTTTTTATTCCACCAAGTGCTCAGTAATGGGTGCCCTGTGATGTGAGTGGTGCATACTATGCTAACCATAGGCTCCAATAACTAAGGCAGGCAAGCAGCCAAGAATGATTTCCCACATGGAGTTCTTCAGGGGATAGCAATCAGTCTTTGGTTACCATTTTCTTCACAACTGGGATTATCTTAAAAGTAAATGTGTTCTATTGGCAACATGACCAATGTTTAGATTACCTTTCACAGGCTCCTTAACATGCTAAATAGTTGTGGCTCTCCCCTATCCCCCTCAATCCCAACCCAAACTCCTTTGGGCATATTTTTCCCAACAGCCTAATCAGATGCCCTTCTAATATGGCCTGGCACATTCCCTTTGTTCTCAAAGCTTTAATGTCAATAATTAGAGTGATTTGATAGCCTCAGTATCTGCTGAACAATCCTGCCACTCCATGGCCAAGATAGTACACCAGTCCCATCGATAGTCTGCCTTTAGTCTCCCAAAGTGCATTCAGTGGAGGGTTCACTCCGCTAAACTCAAAGACAAACAGGTTAAACTCTTAGTACACTCTGCCTAGATCTTAGCTCACGGCTTTCTGTCACTGGAAGTTTGTAGATCCTCCACTTAGCAAGCTAAAATTACCACTACCCTTGCATGAACCCAGGGTCAAATCACAGGTGATGTCATCACCTTCAGCCTCCCCACAGGGACAAGAGAGGAAGACACCAGAGTGTGTGAAAACACAGGAAAAAGGGGGTGAGGGGGAAGAGTCATTCTAGCTGCCACTAGGCCATATATGATCTATGTAGAGGTTGACATAGAGAAATGCTTTTAAGAAATACCCCTTTGGCAGTGTGGAAGAAACTTTACATCTTTCCTAAAATCATTTGCTGAGCTATTTGTGCTCTGCCACAACAGTTTCCATCAGTAGAAAGGACAGCTGGGAATTTGGGCATGAAAATATCACTTTAGGCTCTGTTGGCTATGAATTACAGGAGATGGGAAATTCAAATAGCCCAAGTTATTCTTCTTAATGAAGTATCTGATTTGAAGAGAAAAGTGAAAACCCACGATGCCAATCTGATGGACACATATTCTGAGCCTCATTTTCCTCCTTGTTACCATGGGGCTAATACTGGTACTAGCTACCTTATAGAGTAGTTGTAAGGAGAATACTTGGCAAAGCTGGAATTTCCAAAGTGGTTTCTGCATCACAGCAACATTGAGTTGAAGAGTAAAAATATTATTATCCTCATCTTAAAATGAAATAACTGAAGTCAAGAGGCGCTAAGCGATTTACTCATGGCTCTACACTTAGTGTCAGGGAAGGGATTTGGACTTTAATTCAATGATTGTAGGTCCAAGGTTCTGCTATGACCTAATGATTTCAGATGATGCAAAAGGAATTTCAATATGGGACACGTGATCTTTACTGCCCATTGCAGTGAATCACCACACTGTAGCAGCCTCTGTCATCATCTGCCAGATGGAGTCATAGGTAGGTACTCTGCAATACCCTCAGCTTCCCACACTTGTCTGGCCATGACCTGTGAAATCAGTCATTAAGTCTTATAACAACAGAAAGCATTTATTTGTTCCTATTGAGAGAGAGGAGAGAAAAGGGTATTGCGCAATTGAAATAGCCCCAGATTTGTTGTTAGATGAATTGGGTTCAAATCCTAGTCTAAGGGCAGCTAGGTGGCACCGGCCCTGAAGTCAGGAGAACCTGAGTTCAAATCTGGCCTCAGACCAAACACTTGACACTTAATAGCTGTGTGACCCTGGGCAAGTCACTTAACCCCAATTGCCTAAAAAAAAAAAATCCTAGTTTAACCAGGCTTTGTACATGTTCAGATCACCTAAGATGGAGGCACATCCTGCATTTCCCAACCACATGGGTGGTGGCAACCTCTTCCCATTGGTTGTGTAGCCAGACTGGATCAATCTCTCTCTCTCTCTCTCTTTCTTTCTCTCTCCCTCTCTCTCTCTCTCTCTCTCTCTCTCTCTCTCTCTCTCTCTCTCTCTCTCTCTCTCTCTCTCTCTGTCTCTCTCTCTGTCTCTTCCCAACTCTCTTGAAGAAAATAAGCTTTTTTAAAACACCTTCTATGTGCCAGGCACTGTGCTAAGCACTTTACAAATATTATCTCACTTGATTCTCACCCCAACCCTCACTCACCTACCTGAGAGGGAGGAATTGTTATATTTTATAAATGAGTAAACTGAGGCAGATAGAGATTGAGTGACTTGCTCAGAGTCATATAGTTGATGTGTCTGAGGCCAAATTTGAACTTAGGTCTCCCTGAGTTTAGGTCCAATGCTTTGTCCACTATGTAATTTGGCTGCACCCCCTTCCAGGGGGTGAAGGTCTTGTTTACTCACAGCATAGGTACCATGCCCTAAGGTGGGTATGGGGGAAGGACTACCCCACACCTTGGATCCTGTGGTCCCCCAAAGGGGGCTTGAGCTTTTGGTCTGTTTGCTTTTTCCTTTCCACTTCTAGGAGCAGGAGATGGAGTCCTTAGAATTTGAACCATGGTGACCTTAGAAGTGAGAATCCAGGCTGGATGTTGCTGCCAGCCCAGCAAAGAAGATCTGCAAAGCCAGGGTACTGGAAATTGAACCCAAGGGCCTTTGGAATTGGAACATGGGGTGAGGTGGGGTTGATGCTATAGAAGAAATAAGCTAAACTGTGAACCTTATGCCTCTCCACTTCCCAGAGACTGAAATAGATGGGAGAGGAGAGGTGGATTATGCCTTCTGGTGTTGGGAAGGGGATGTTTGTATGGTCTTTGTTGTTATTCTTTTAAAGTAAATGTTCCTTTGCAAAACTAATCTAACTATTTAGTGGTTAAAAGGAACTAGTGTCCTAGAGATTGTTAAAATTGAGGAATCATAATCAATGAAAGCTTGAGCCAATGGAAGAGACTAAATACCCTCCAAATCGATTAAGAGTCCTGAAGAAGCCTGGGAGGGGTGCAATGTGACATGCCTGGCGTTCAGGTGGCATGGGACCAGAGCAATCACTCTTATATCAGCATTGCCATTTAGTAGTGTGCTACCCTGCATAAGTTGTATGACTTCTCAGAGTCTCCATTTCCTCATTTGTGAAATAAGGGATTTGACAAGGTTTTGGGAAACTGACCTCTGCGGGCAGAAAGCAGTTTTTGCACATTATCTGTGGGCTGCTAGGAGGCACAGTGGATAGAGTGCTGAACCTGGAGTTTAAAACTAGCCTCAGACTATTAACACCTGTGTGACCCTGGGCAAGTCATTTAACCTCTGCTGCCCTTCACTTTCCTTATCTGCAAAATGAGGATGATAATAGTGTTTACTTCCCAGGACTGTTATGAGGATAAAATGAGATAATATTTGTAAAGCACTCTGCAAACCTTAAAGTGCCACATCAGTGCTAACTATCATTATTATCATTGTCATCATTATTAACATTGTAATTCTCAATATCATCATCATTATTAAATATACTCCAGGCTGACAGCTTTGTTCTTACCATCTATGTTTGGACATTGAATATTGCAGGCTGTTATACCACATCAAAGAATAAAATGAAACCACTTTCATGTCTAGCTTCCTAAAGCAATGGTAGTCAGATATTTGGTGCTAGAAGAATGGATTTCCAGTATGATGGAATGTTTCAGACATGCTCATTTTGGCTGCCTTACCTCCTTGGAGTTCTGAGAGGCTAGCAGGGGTGGGGAACCTGTGGCCTTGAGGCCATATATGGCCTTCTAGGTTCTTGGGTGTGGCCTTTTGACTGAGTCCAAGTTTTACACAACAAATCCTTTTATTAAGTTTTGTTCTAAAAGTTTGGATTCAGACAAAAGGCCACACTTGAGGACCTGGAGGGCCACATGTGGCCTCGAGGCCGCAGGTTCCCCACCCCTGGCTAGATATTAGTACAACCCCTTGATAATTTGATTTTCAGATAATACATCAGAGGCACTGAGGTTTGTTTTGGGGGGGGCAGGGGATTAGTAATCATTTATTTTATTTGTATTAAAAATGTTTTATTGATACATCTTTATATCACAGGCATTTCTAGGAAAAGCAAAAATAAAGCTTGCTGTGTCCCAGATTGTACCCTCCCTTGTGACAAAGAAAAATAAACAAAAACATCTAATGCAGTAATTGCATCTCACCGTGTATAAAACATTTTGTCCCAGTAGTAGTGCCTTGCATCATTGCTGCATTTCTTTATCTTTTCTCTGGGACTTTATGTTAGAGCCTACGTTTGCACCAAGCAATTGCCTGCCGACCCATCTCATAGATACAAAATACCCAAATATATGACCGACCAAATGAAAGGCCCCAAGTAAATGTGAACCTGTTCCATTTACCTATAGTATACCTTAGAATCCAGAAACAGGTTCAGGGTAGATAAGAATTAAATTAGAAATTCAGATCAGGAACAAACCTTGGCATGTTTCACTTTGTATGATCTTATGACCACCTGTGCCAGGAAAGTTTCTCAGAGGTACAGCCAAGGAATAGGATTAGTCAGATTCTTCCTCTACTTTTCTTTCTCTTTCTGTTGCCTCTTGAACCAACCATAACTCTAAAATAACGCAAAATGTTGATCTGGAAGTGGAAGTAACAGGTAACACCTTGTTTCTTACCAGTCACCAGCCCAGATTCTTGAAAAGCAAGGAAAGATAGTTAACACATATCTGAGATGGAACTTTTCCTACATTAAGTAGGGAAGGCGAGAAGCCCTCTCGGAAGCTGGGATATTACCTCCCCAAAGTTTGCATAGATTTGCAGCCCTCCTCCTCTGTCTAGCCATCTGGCAGTTGTGATCATTTGTGCAAAATGTCCTTTAATAAATCTCATTTGTACCCACAACTCTTTTCTTTGCTCTATGAATACCTTAAATAGCACACAATTATTCACTGGAGAGGTCTTTGCCACCAAATGTAGGAATTGAAATATGTTGGAGAAAATTGATCATCCCCTCATTTTAAAACTCCTATAACTCACACAGATAACACATTTGAAATGCTTTAGTGAGCAGCCATTATTCAGAGCTTTGTTAGTTTTTTGCTTTACATAGATCTCAGCTGACTCAGTGATTTCATTTATATGGTTATAGTTATTCTGCTTATTATTCTTTGTTTTTGTTTATTTTACTATGCATCAGTTCACCCACACCTTCCCATGTTTCTCTGAATTACTCAACTTCTACAATCTAATAATACTCCACAAACTTCATATGCCATAGCTTATTTGGATTTTTCCATGGCTTTTCCAGCCATTCCCCAATGATGAACACTCACTTTATTCAAGGTTCCTTGCTACCACCCAAGAGTGTTGCTATGAATATGTGAAAATAAACTGGAACTATATTTCAACCGCTAACTTACTGGAGATTGGGGGTTGGTCAATAGTGGAATCAGTGGGTCAAAGAACATCGACAATCTAATTTTTTTTTGTCATTATTTCACATCCTATCCAGAATGATAAGGCCAATTCACAGCTCCATTAACAAGGTAAGTGTTCCTATCTTCCCACAGCCGCAAACATTCCCCTTTTTTGGTCACATTTGCCAATTTGCAAGCAGTGATGTAAAATCTGTGGGGTATTTTAGTCTGCATTTCTCTTATTCTTATTACTAAAGATTTAAAACATATTTTCACATAGGTGTTCATAGTTTGCAGTTCTTTTGAAAATTATTTATTCTATTTGATCATTTATCCATTGAGAAATAATTGTTTATATTATACATCCACTTCAATCCCCTTTGTATCTTGGATATCAGAACTTCTCCATGATATTTGATATAAATATGTGTCCCACTCTACAATCTCTCTTCTTATTTTACATTCATTGACTTTATTCATGCAAATGATTTTTAATTTTATTTCACCAAAATTTTCTTTCTTGTCTCATAATCTTCTCTATTCCTTGTTTGTTTAGTAATTATTCCCCTGCACATAGATCTCAATTCTCTTCTAATTACTTTATGATATGAACTTTCATATTCATATCATCTAACAACATACATGTGCTATGAAATCTTCATCTAAACCTAGTTTCTGACAAACTTCTTTCTTATTTGGTCTGTTCTGCTTTTCTGCTTTTTAATTAATATGAAATAGTTTTGATAATTGCTACTTTACTTTAGACTTTGAGTTCTGGAAATGCTATGCCCCTTCATTGGCACTTTTTCTCATTATTTCCTTTGTATTCTAGACCTTTTATTTTTCCAAATGGATTTTATTATTTTTCCTAGTACTATAAAGTATTCTCAAAGTAATTTGATCTGTATAGCACTAAACCTATAAACTATTTTAGGTATTGTTTTTGTTTTTGTCATATTGGCATAACCAACTTTGAGCAGTGAATATCTAGTCAATTATTTGTCTTTTTTTGTGTCTGCAAAGGCTGTTCTGTAGTTGCATCTATGTAAATTTGTGTGCTGGCTAACTACCACATTTTGGGGGCATTTTGAAACTATTCTGTTAATAAATTTCATTTATTATCATTTCTTCCCGGTTTTTGTTTATACTGAGAGAAATACTGATATTTTGTGTATTTTGTATTCTGCTACCAGCTATTAAACATCTCAATTAGTTTCTTCACTAATTCTCTAAAATTTCCTAAGTATGCCAACATTTCATCAGCAAACAAGGATAATTTTGTCTTTTCTTAATATGAGAGTTTAAGTACCTACATTTTGAGCATAGATTTTAAAAGTTCATTCATTGATTTCAAAATAAGGTTAAAAAACAAGAAAATGATATGCCTTAGGGAGGAACATCCCCATTTTAATAATGTTTAGAAAAATCAACAGGTATTATGAATATAATATTTTTACACTAAAGGTTTGTTTAACTCACCATATGACTTGGGAGCAAAGAGAGAGCCCAAGATTTCTTTCATGATGTTTGTTTTCTGTCTGAAATTCTTCAGAAAAGAAATCAGAGAGAATAGTGACAAAGGACTTTGGGCCCTATATTTCAGCAGAAGCTTTGCCATCACCTTCCTTACTTAATCTCACATTTTCAGACTAAAAAAAAATATGGGCTTTGGTTTGACCTGACATTTTCTGTCTGTTTGAAGTGGCTGCACAAGAAGTCAGTGTTAAGTGATGAGGCTACTGAAGCAAAATATTAGCAAACACCATCCTACAAAAATGCTTTATTTGTCTAACATTTTCCCTTACTTTCTTTCAAGCTGACAATCCAGTCAGACCTGTCATCTGCTCCCCTGCCTCATCATCCATTTTCCTTCTACAAACTCTGATCCAACAGTGTACCTGGAGTTGAGCAAGTATTTCCATTGTACCTGTGCATTAGTCACCCTGATGTTTACATGGTTAGTCCTTACATGGCTCAGATTAACATCTTTCTTGCTATGCTTACAAATACACATGCAAGATTTCCAGGTATGGCTGGAGTAGAAATGAACATAGGATATCGTGTGCTCCGAAATGTAAGTGATAACACCAAAGTAGAAAAGGAAAGAATAATTTCCTCTTCCAGATTTCTGAAGCTCTGATTCACTGTGCTCTTTCCTAATCAACCTCAAGCATTATTAAATACCAATTACATGCTAGGAGTGGAAGATACAAGAACAAAAGTGAAATAATATCTGTCCCAGAGGAATATATATATATATATATATATATAATATGTGCATATACATATATACACATATATACATATGTATATGTATATATATATATATATATTTAGTGAGGCAGTTGGTGTTAAGTGACTTGCCCAAAGTCACACAGCTAGTGAGTTTTTTGGGTTTTTGTTTTTTTTTTTTAATGTGTCTGAGGCCGAATTTGGACTTAGGTCCCCTTGACTCCAGAGATGGTGCTCTACCCACTGCGCCACCTAGCTGCCCCAAAGGAATATGCATTCTTTATACTATATACTAGCTTAATTTAGTATTCTCAGCCATTATTTTAAAAATAAATAAAACAGGAAAAAAAGAAACCCAATGCATTAAGGACCTGTGATTTTGTTAATGTGGGTATCCCATCCACCAATAGAATTCATCTTTAACATGTATGGTCTAAAAGTTACTGTAGATTCAGAGAGGTACAGAGAGTTACCTATAGTCACATAGTTATTAGGAGACAGAAGCATGATTTTAAAAACCTTGTTGTTTTATATCTTGTTTTATATCACTTTTTCGGTATATAATTCACCCACCTCTATCATAAGTGAACCCTTCTTTGTTACAAAGCAAAGCAGATAAGCAAACCCAACCAAAGTGAAAGAATCTGACTATGCAATGTGCCACCCTACCAAAAGCGAGGAGGTGTTACATCATCTCTTCCCTGTGGTCAAAATTGGTCACTTCAATTATTCAGCATTGGGCTTCAGAGACATGATTTGAACTCTGATATTCCTGATTGTCATTGGTACAGTGGATAGAGTACTAGGCCTGGAGTCAAGAAAACTCATCTTCATGAATTCAAATCCAGCCTCAGCTAGCCACTAGCTGTGTGACCCTGGGCAAATCACTTAACCCTATTTGCCTCAGTTTCTTCATCTGTAAAATGAGGTGGAGAAGGAAATGGCAAACCACTTAATATTTTTGCCAAGAAAACCCCAAATGGAGTCACAAAGAGCTGGGGTCACAGATGAAATGAATAAACACTTCCTGATTCTTAGTCAAGTAATCTCTCTATACACTGCCTCAAAGTAAATACAAATAAACCCAACTGTGACAAACGAGTGGTGAATGGTTATGTAGTATTTTTGAGTAATGTATGTACACACTACATGTCTTTGCCTTAAAATTGGAGCCATTATGTAAAGTGTGTTTTCAATATAAAAATAATAAAAGAATGAAACTGGTTTGAGAAAATAGGAGGATTTTTTTTGTAGTTGTAGTTAATAAACATACCAGAACCTGTATCTACAAATGAGGTTGCTCCCCTTCAAAGTAATCACCTTGGTAAGCTCTGATTACTTCAGTGATGGACATAGCTTGACAAATTTTAGGGACTCTTTCTGGACTAACTTCAAAATTTGAATCTCAATCACTTTTATATCCTTAAAATCGGCAAATTTTCATCCTTTCTGGGTGAAATGAGTTTTCAGAACTAATCAAAAGGCATTTGGAGGCAAGTCTGGTGAAAAAAGTAGGTTATCAAATTGGTCAATACTATTTGGGACCCAAAAGGAGGTATACTCAGAAAATAATGAACCTGATCTTAGGTGTCTTATAGTTTGGCTATAACAAGAACAGTGAAAGTGAGAATTAGAACAGAATGTGAATGATGAAAAGCATTGATTGAATAAATGTGTAGCTTCTCGAGAGGACTACCTTGTACAAGTCACCACTCATCTAACACTATAAGTTTTGACCGGTTTGTTTAAAAGAAAATTCATTACGAAGAAGTTCTGGATTTGGAATGCAAAGTTATATGTGTATATAAATAAATGTATACATATTTGCCCACACAAATATACATACACACATGCAATACATATAAATATACATATATTTATACATGTAGGTATGTATACATATATATACATATATACAGCTATTGGGGAAATTTGTTTTGCTTGACTATGCATATTTATTTTAAGAAATTAACTTTTTTTTACTTTTTTTTCAACAGAGTAGGGGACAAGGAGAGAAAATAAGTAGATTTATGCTAATATTTTTTAAATAGAAAGGTGGAACAGAAGTAGCATAGCATGAACTTTCAGATGAGATCATTTTATTATGAATTTTACTTAAGTATTTTACTTTGTTTCAAGAGACTGAAAAAATCCATCTTATTCTGTTATAGTCATACTTCTCACGGAGCTTGACACATTTTACAATGTTTTGTTTTGTTTTGTTTTTTTGCAGCAGTGTTATTTTCTTTAATTTTTATTAATATTTTGTTTGTATATCACCATCATTTGCAAATATATCTCTCCTCCCTCACTTCCTTAAAAAGCAATTTCTATTTAATGGCCTGAAATTCTAGTTCTTAGAGCATGTACAGTATACTTTGCCTGTTTAAAATTCAACAATTGGAGGACTGGGAACCTGCTTCCAGAAATTCAAAATGGAGGAGCCCTTTCCCCAACTTCAGGGGATAAGCAGGAAGGATCTGATTGTTTCTTTTTCAAATGCTGTGTAGTGATTAAAAACAAAACAAAACAAAACCACCTTTTAATTGACTTCTAAACCAGAACTGAGTATAAAAGTTTTTGTTTCTTGTTCTATTCCATGTTAACTTTAAAATGAGGACTGCTGGGGCCCCAGCTTGGGGAGAGGCATCTGACCTTATTGCCCACCCTGTCCCCATGTGAAAATGAATCCAAAATGCCCATGTTCCTTCAGTCTCTTTAAAGGAGCTAGCCCAGCTAAGCAAGGAAGTACTCATTAATTGAATATGCCACATTCAGAAGTGAACTTGGTAAAGTCTCTGAAAAGAAAAAAAAAAGGCATCCCAAGGCCAGAAGTGGACCCTTAGCCACACATGTTCCCTCTACAAGTGCTTTAGTACTTTTATTCTTCAAGCCTGAGCCCACTCTCCCTAGAGAGTAAGTGTGAGTAAAAGGGACAATGTGCCCTAGTTTGGAGAGATATTTTTATAAGTTCTGTTCTTGTTATACCTTTTCATTAACTGGCCCTTTGTAAAAGCCAATAACTACTTTATTGATATGGGGAAGAGTAGATTGGAAGAAATACTCAGAAACCTGAGGGGACCCAACCTATCAATGGGAGTGGGAATTAGGAGAATGAGCCTAGAGGAATGCTATATTTGTAACAAAAATAGAAAAAAGAAGGGGAAAGAAGTTCAGTTAACTAAGCAACTTATCAACAGAATCTGGCAATATAGGAATGTCCTATGGTATTGGTTATTTATAACTCTCAGCCTTAGGTTAGTTTAAAATTACATAATTAACTAGATAGTGTTGTCATTCCCCAGTTAACGTGTTTTCATCCACTGACAATACTAACCGATTGCTGGTTACATTATTAGCGTTGGACGTATTGTTTTCCTTAGCTATAAAATGTGTAGTACCTTTATTCAGACAGTGCCTATAGTCACTACCTATAAGGTTTGTCAAGGCGGGAATTGCTGACGTCTTATGGTTAAATGGTTGGAATAAGTTCACTGTCCAGCAACAGGATTAGCCTACTATGGAATGTCTTGGACCTCCCTTTTATGCCAACAAAATCTCTTCCAGTCATTGAGGTCTACACCCAACCTGAAGTCTTCTCTAATTCCTTAGTGTACTCCTAGATGTTTAAATGTCTTGCTATATCAGTAAATTCCATACAAGTTCCATCAACAACAATCTATGATTTCACAGTTATCCTTTCATCTCTGTGCATGGGGGTGGCCGTGGTGGACAGGGGAGTAACAGTTGTTCTCAAAGTTCAGGCCAACTCGATTGAGAGGGAAGACCTACCAAGGATGTTATGCTTGTTTTCCTGACTCTGCTGTTATTAAAGGTCTTTAGATACTTTGTTTCATCCTTCAGTAATCGCTGAGCTGGGCGATGATATGTCATCTTGGATGTCTAGAGGCTTGTTAGCAAAGACCCTGTCACTGCAAAGGATCACAGTATTTTTGTGCTGGGTCCTCAGGGCACTGATCTCAACCATATAGCTGGACTCAGCAGCAGGCGCCACATGGTCTAACATGACAAGCAGCTGGATCTCAAACCAACCAGTGGGAAGTTATTTTCTTAAATTGAATGGCAGTTTTCAGAGCAGAACACAAGGAACTGGTTGGGTTTTTCCCCCACTGTCACTGATAACAATTCAACTTTCAGAAAGGAAAAGGTTCAGTTTTCCATGTAAACTAAAAATGACTACCCAGTGAAGAGAGAACTTAGCAGTGGTATCTGCCCAGCTTATCTTTGCTGAATGCAGTGTGCTTTGAAAGCAGCCTTATTGAAAAAAAAAAAAACTAGTTGAAAAGGGAAGGAAAAAGCATAAGACCATAAACAGATGGGCTGGTATTTAAAATAATTTCAAAAGAAGCAGTCTGTAAGGAATCTTGTCTGCCGAGCACGTTTTCTAGCTTTCCTATGAATTTCTGGCCCATTGTAGAACAATCCTTGAGTCTCTGAGAATTGTAAATCACAAAGCAAGTAATAGAATGCTGCAGCTTTAAACCAGTATTTGATAGACTTGTAACTATCTAGGAAATGGCAGGTTTTGTTTCTTGCCAAAGCAGGTTTCTGTCTTATTAGTAATAAAAGAAGTGCTATTGAAAGTTTTAAGGGACAGCTCCTCTATTACTTCGATAAAGAAGAATGCCCACCAGTCAGAAAGGTCTTCAGGCCTCTTTTTTCTTTTATTTTGGTAGTCATTTACTTGTGACAGTTTAAGCCACCAGGGAAAATGAATGGCAAATTATAACTTTATGTCTGGGAGAACTGATTGACATTTTGCTTTTCTGCAAGTATTTCAAACTTCTAGGGCTTTCATGTCAAATGATGTTTCCATGAGTAAATGTGGAAGGAGGATTTTAAGAGTTACAATATTTAATGTGTTGATTTTTGTTTATATAATCTAGATTTGATTAGAGTTACAAGCAGATTAAGGAAATAGAGGTAGAAATGGTAGTCTTTTCTTATAGAAACTCAGCAAGATTTCCAATCTTGAGTAATCTACTAAAGCTCTCTCTCTCTCTCTCTCTCTCTCTCTCTGTCTCTGTGTGTGTGTGTGTGTGTGTGTGTGTGTGTCTGTGTGTCTGTGTGTCTGTGTGGTATGTGCATGTATGTTTGGGGTAGAGGTGCTTCTGCTGTTTATAAGGTCTGCCAATAAATGGGAACATAAATCACACTTGACTTGTCAAAAAAAGCAAAGGATTTTGTTCGGTATTTTGTTTGGTTACAAGAAACATTTACTGATTGATTGTGCCTTCCTTTTTGTACTTGGAGCAAGAATGGAAGAGGAAGAATAAACATTTATTAAGCACTTACTTGCTGGAGAAGGAAATTGCCAAGAAAACTCATATGGGGTCAAAAACAGTAGAACACCACTGAAACAATTAAACAACACGCATATATTATCTCATTTGAAATAATTTGAAAATTATACTTTCAAATGACCATTCACCATAGAATCAATATACCATAAAGGTATACATACAGTTTCCAGCACCTACACCCGTCCACCACCTTAAAAATGAAACTGGAAGAAGCTGAGAGATGGAAGGAGGCAGAATGAGAGAAGTATGCTCTTGGTGAAGGAGTGAGAACAACAAGACAGAAGAAAAAGCAGGTTGTTTTGTTTTGTTCTGTTTTCATCCTCACTTTTCTCTGTGGAGATGATATTAACAGATTAGAAGATTCCATAGAGACTCACCAGTCTGTCCCCACCAGAGAGAAAGGGAAAAGGGAGAAGAGAGGAAGGAGGGAAGAGATGGAGAGAGACAGAGAGAGAGAGAGAGAAAGAGAGACTGGCAGAGTCTGTGCTTTAGGACTTGGACATTAACAGAAAGTCAGGAAGTTGTGGAGAGAGAAAAACTTGCTATTGCCACCTCTTTCTCATCCAGGACAAGGAGACAGAATTTGTGGGCAGGGTCTCCACCAAAAAAAAACTATAAATGACTCTGGGGAATCTCTAATCATTTGTTAGTTGCTCAGTAAAGTATTTTTCTTGTTTTGTTTCCCTCCTTTTAATGAAATCTTGTGATAGATATTGTGAATGTCATGCCAATTAGAAGCAAGGGATCTAGCCTCAGGATATTGGGGTTGGCAGAAAGAGGATCCATGAGAACATCAATTACAGAATTTCTGGAAGGAGGTTATGAGCCAAGAGAGAGAAAATCTCTGATGTGTATCTGGCCATGTGTGTTATAAAAAAGTCTCTGACACAAGGGTAGCATACAACTGGAGAGGGAAAGAAAGGAACAATAGAGATATTACTAGCAAAGAAAACTAGGCTTTCTGGGACTATTACTGGATTACTTGGCAGGAATAGTACAATCCTAGACTAGTAGAGAGAATAGTGCTGCTTTTTTTTTTTTTTTTTTTTTTTTTTACTGTCAGGGAATAGTTTAAAAAGTGTAATCTTTTTTTTTTTTTTTAATCTGGGCATGTGATTTCACCAGTGTAGGGAAATCCAAGTGTAGATAAGCAGATGAGCAACTCATTTCTAACATAGTTTTGACCTTTCTGGATGGGGACGAAGGTTCCAATGACTTGCTCTTGGTCACACAACTAGCGAGGGCAGCTCAAATGTACATCTTCCTGACTCCAAGGCTGGTCCCCTATAATGACTCTCTGAATTATTTTATTATAATTCTAAATAGTAAGACTACAGTAGTACATAGAGAAAATTTTAGGAATAAGCTAAACTCTTCCTTTTTACATATCATCTAACTAGTTTTGTCCTGGTACCCTGTTTACAAATGATTAGAACACTTTCCTTGACATTAGGACAGTATATGTATGTTTAAAACAGAAACGACACAAAAACACTGAAACACCTTACTTGGCCAAAGTTAATATATTTATGACTCATTTAAATTATGCTTCTAAACAAAGTCTCAAGAAAATAGAAAAAAAGGACAGGTGTCAGTATTCTATCAAAGTTGTAAATTTGAAAGAATGTGTAGTCCACATATAAAATGTTTCAGGTGGCTTTCAGTACCCTTCACTGTCAATTGAAAAAAGAATAGCATTGCAGTGTAGTAGAATGATACCCTAGAGTTGAATACAAATAAGAAGACAAGGAGTTGAGTCCCAGCTCTACTGTAAAATAGCTGTGTGACTTTGGACAAATCACTTAACCTCACTGATCTTTATCTATTTAAAAAAAAAAGACATTGAACTAGATGATACCTAAAGTGCTTGTCACTCTCACAGTATCTAAATCTAAGTAATATTTTTCACAAATTCCACACTAACACCATCATCACCCTTGAGTAAGTACCAAATCTTTCTGCCTTAGTCTTCCTCTGACAATAGTTATTAATCAGCATGTTGACACAGTCATCAAGAATAAGAAAAAATTTCACTTGCACCTGGATTGAGAGATAGATAGCATTTGTGAACATAGCACATAGTTCAATCCACCCAATACGTTTAGTATTTATCCTGCTCAAAAACCCAAAAGGGAACTTGGACGTGAAGTCAGCAAGATCTGTCTCTTCAAATACTGAAGTGTTTTAAAATGTGTTTATCTAACAAAATGGCATATTCTAAACTACTGCTCTGTTCTCCCCAGCATCTGAAATTGGGTTTCTTTGTCAGGACATTGTTTGGTGAATTCTAAACATGGCACCCTCAGTGTATTCAGTAGACTGGATGAAAGCATTTCATATTCAGTGAGGATCTCGGCCTGAACCTAAGGTGGCGAAATCAATTCATTGAAGATTTGATAGCTGTCCGAGTGCTCACTGTTTAGATGAAGATAATTGTCCTCACATGCATTCCTGTACTCTTTGGACAAGATAAAATGGGTATCATTCAGTAACTCATTTTTCAATGGTAATTGTAAATAGATTGGGTGATATATAAAAATGACGGGCTCTATTTTGTATTGGTCTTCAATCACTGCCTTTGTCAACTCTTCTTCCCACTTCTTTTTTGTCCTTTTCCTCTATTCCTCTCAAGTTGTTTTTATTTGGACAATCTCCACAGGGAGATCTACTTAGGGTCTAATTTTTGTATCAAATGATAAATGTAAATGGAAGGACCAGAGGCTCTAAGAACTGAAATATTCACATGACTGGGTTTAGATAAGCTGCTACACAAATAACCAAACTTGTAAGATGAAAATGGAGGGGTGGTATTACTGTTGTTAAAATTACAATCAGGGAGGCAATAAATGCTTCTGATAGCCGAGGCTGCCAATGGCAATTTGTAAGATGAGAGATACATCAAACCCCTGGGCTAATTTCCCAAACTAGTCCTTATATGGTGACTAGAGATGTGTCTCTCTGTGTGTGTTTCCTTGTGCTGTGTCTATTCTTGGAAATGATGTGCATTCATCTGTGCTTTGAGTTGCTTGAGGTCTTAGGTCTTGGGTATAGCAGGGATTAGGTATAGCAGCCTCAAAGCCACATGTGGTCCTCCAGGTCCTCAAGTGTGGCCCTTTAACTAATTTTGTCAAAGGGCCGCACTCAAGGACCTAGAAGGCCGCATGTTTTTGTGGCCTTGGGGCCCGCAGGTTCCCCACCCCTGGATAGAGTATATAAGAGTGCTTGGTACCCATGAATCTGATTCACAAAATCAGTGACAATTTGACCATATTTTCTGGCTCCTGCTATATTGTTTCAGGTCTGTCTGAGTGAGAGCTATGAGATGCTAAGAGGTGGTACAGGTTTTTCACATGAGATAATTGATTATAGCTCATACCCTGATAATTGGTTATATCTTGTACTCTGAAGGGAATGGAGGAAAGATTCACAGTATATTTGGATATACATACAACATTTAATTTACCCCAATGTAAATAGATGAGACTCTACAAGTGTATCAAATAGATTTAAGTTTAAGTTTAGTTTATTTTCCTCCTCTTTCATAGATGTCACTGGAGGTAAAGACGTATTCTTTAGAGACAGTCAGAGTTTAAGTATAGAAAAAGTCCTCCTTCCTTTGTATGACTATTACCCTAATCAAGAACATTGTAATCATCTGATAAAAATGCAGAGATTAACAAAACATATAGATCCTAGAAAATGGAATCCTAAAATTTTTAAAAAAGAACAAATTATGAAAAGAGATCTAGACAGCTTAACTATCATTTATATAGTGCTTTAAGGTTTGGTAAGCACTTTACAAGTATCTCATTTTATTTCTGATATAGGTTCTATATTTCTGGGATATAGGTGCTATTCTTATCTTTATTTTACAGATGAGGAAACTGAGGCAAGTAAAGATTATGTGACTTTGTCAGGGCCACACAAATGAATTTGAACTCAGAAATTTGATAAAGAGCACCAGTAAGTGAATGCAACCAGAGGTTACATTAAGAGAAACATAGTGACCAGAATAAGAGAAGTAATGCATCTCATGGTATTCTTTCTCAGTCAGACCACAGCTCAATACTATGCTCAATTCTGGGCACCCCATTTTAGAAAGAATATTGGCAAACTGAAGAGTGTCCAGAAGAGACTTCTGGTTAAGATGTTGACAGGAAAAATCCATTTATCCCCTTTTCCCAACAAGCACCCCAGCACAGATGTGAAAGGCAACAAGATAAAGCAGTGATCAGTAAGACTAAAACTAGTTTCATGTCCCACCTACAGCACATGCTGACTGGGTATCTGAGCAAATCACTTAACTTAGCGTAGTGCCTGTCACATAGCAGGCACTTAGTAAATGCTGTCTGATTGATTGATTGATTAATAAAGGGAAACACCAGTAAATTCCTTTATGTGGTTCAGGACTGCACAGGAAGATGGCCAGAAGCCAGCCCCACTTCCAGTAAAAAAAAAAAAAAGTCTTTATTTGCTGAAAAGAGCATCATCTTTGGTAAACAAGACCTAAGTCAGCAGCAGCTCAGCCTTGGTCTATTGCCCCTTGGGATTTAGGGTGGAGGGAGTTGGAATGGAAAATCAGGCCCTGTAGGTCACTTCAAAGGAAAACAAGGACAGGGTAGGGCACATGCCTAAGGGCTCTCTAAGAGGGCTAAAATCAGTGGTCCTAACCAAGCCACAGCAATAGACAGAGCCAATTCCAGGTGGATGAATGCCCAGAGAGGGAAACAGTACAATGCAATGCATAGACAGAAAATGCAGGGATCCTTCTAAGAGGCTTGAGATCACCTCATAGCTATGACGTTTGGTTGAAGCTTTTAAATACTGCAGCCTAGGATGAAGCCTACTCCTGGTGGGCTACTGGGCATGGAAGAGACAGAAACTGAGACAAAGCCACCATTGGCATTAGGTAGTACTGGCATGAAGTTTACACATACCCTGAGCAGGTATGTTAAAGGTGGAAAGGAGTGGTGTGAAACCAGAATTCAAGGGCAGAAGTCAAGGATTGTTGTACAGGATAGAATTCCAGAATTGCAGAGCTTGACTCATCCAGACTGAAAAGAAGATAGATCTAAGCAGAGCCTGCCCACTCTATCCAAAAGTAGAGGAGGGAACAGAGCTGGTCTCTAGCACAGCCCCAATCTAGTAACTGAGACTAAAGTTATGATTATAAACAAGAAAACTCTAAATACTATGAAGAATTACTATGGCTTAAGAAAAGTCAAAGAAGTAGACACAGAAGAGAGTAAATCTACAATAAATATAAGGAGAGGCTCAGAAAAAAGAATTGCTTGACCAGGACTGGAAGGAATAAACAAAGTAAGATGTTTTTAATGAAATTAAAGCTATTGCTTATATATTGAAAGACAAAAATAGTTTTGCACAAATAAAATCATTACAGTCATGATTAGAAGGGAAAGAGCTAATTGGCAGGTGGGGAGGAAACTTTCTATGAAATTTATCAGCTAAAGTTCTGATATCCTAGTCAATACTTCTTAAACTGTGGGTTGAGACCCTATATGAAGTCGCAAAAAATTTGGCAACAGCAAAAAATTTCTGAATGCACAACAACCAAAAATTAATTAAAAGTCAAATGTGTAATGAATCTGAGGTACTTCTGACAGCACTTGCCCATGTTACATCATGCAAGTTCACTGCAGCCTTGATTCTGAACACAAAGCATGTGCACTTTGCACTGAGCATGCCCTCAGGTCATGCAACAACAATGAACCGCTACCAAAATCAAATAGGGGTATCCAGTTGAAAAAGTTTAAAAAGCCCTGTCCTAGATATATAGAGGATTGTGAGACAGAATGATGCAGTGGGTACAGACCTGGCCTTAGAGCTAAGAAGACTTCAGTCCCTGCTTTACCTATGATATACTGGTTGTATGGCTGGGCAAATCAATTAACCTAATGGTCTAAATAATTCTCTAAGATTATAACTTACATAAAAATAAGTTGCCAGTCAACATTGGAAGTGGGATTTTCCTCAGCAGGAAATTTCCTATGCCACTGAAAAATCACAACTCCAGTCCTTATCCAATATAGGAAATTGATAAAAATATATAAAAACAAGAGCCAATCCTCAAGTGATAAATTGTCAAAGAATATGGACAGAAATTTTCCTTTCAAAAGAATAATTGTAAGCTAACAACAATATGAAAAATGTTATAAATCACTAATAATAAGAATACAAAATAAAACAACTCTAAGGTTCTACTTCACACAATTAGATTGGCACAGATGACAAAAAATAGATTTTAACAATTGGTGAGAGGTTATGGAAGGACAGACACACTAATACAATTCAGGAAAATAATTCAAAACTATTCCCAAAAAGTCACTCTGTATATCCTTGGACTCAGATGTATCACTACTGGTCTTGTACCCTAAAGAATAAAAAGACTCATACATAAAATTATTTGTAGAAGTACTTTTTATAAGAAAGAATTAGAAACAAAAAGGGTGCCCATCAATTGGGGCAATTGATAATTTGAAAGAGAGATAATTTGGGAGAACAAATAAACAAATTAATAAGGCAAAGTCACATCAGGCTCAAAAGACATATTAAATGGCATCCTCTGGCCTGGGGGACTTAACTCAAGCTGCCCTGGCTCTGTCACTGTCCTGGACTACAACAAACTCTAATCAGTCAAGACTCTAAAAGGCTGATGATGTAACATGGTCCAGTCTCTTGGTAAAGAGACGGTAGACAAGAAGTACACATACGCTGTTAGATGTAGCCAGTGGGTGAATTTGTATTGCCTACCTATACTCATTTGTTATGAGGGAGATGTTTTACTTAGGGGGAATATTTTAAGGAAAATTGGTGGGCAGTGATATTGATATCAAAAAAGAAGGAAAGAAGGAAAAGAGCATTAATGAAACATTTGAAAATACAAAAGAGAGGAGGAATTTCAGAAAGAGACACCAGCAAGAAGCTTATTGTTATTGTTCAGTCATGTCTGACTCTTTGTGACCTCATCTGAGGTTTTGTTAGCAAATATATTTAAGTGGTTTGACATTTCCTTCTCCAGGTCATTTTACAGATGAGGAAACTGAGGCAAACAGGTGACTTGCCCAAGGTCACATAGTAAGTGTCTGAGGTCAGATTCAAACTCAGGTTCTCCTGATTCCAGGCCCAGCACTCTATTATCTGTGCACCAACAAGAAGCACAATGGTGTTAAGATCATGTTAAACTTAGTATACACCATAATAGAAATTTATGATTTAATATGTAATCCTTTTTCTGTTCCTTGCATGTTGAAATGTTCATGTATGTTGATGTTGGTTAGATTCATAAGAAAAAAAATTGTTTAAGAAAACGCTTTAAGTCTCCTCAAGAGGACAAGCAGCATAATGAAGAAACTTGGGATGTTTGACAAGGTTGAGAAGAAAGTTGTGTTGGCGGTGGGGAGAAGGGAGAGCACGGTAGGAGCAATATCTTAACCCCTCCTCCCATGGAAATTAGACTAATTTTCCTAAAAAAATATTGAAGCCATGCTTGAGACTTGACTGGCTCAGTGGTCTAAAGGCTAGGCACCTAAGCACAAAAGGCCCCAAGAGGGTCAATTTACTCTCTGGTACTTGGCTGTTGGACTATGGCTTCTCTCTACTGAACCAACTTCCTGTGACCCCATCGTCTATCCTTTTTGAATATCTTTCTGCTATGGCTGAGTAAATCTCCTCAGGGGATCCTGGCTTGAGTTATGCCCAGCCTGGAACAGGGAAGGAGTAATAAGATAGCCGTCTTAGAGTGTTTGAAATACTCTAATAAGAAGAAGGAAGTAGACATTTGGTAGGCCACAAAGGACAGAATTAGAAATAATGGGTGGAATTTTCAGAGAAGCAAATTTTGGTTTGAAATTAGAGCTATACCAAAATGCAAATGGAATGGCCAGTCTCAAGAAATAATAGTCTCCAGGTAAGGGCTAGATGACTAGATGAATTCTTATTTAAGTACAAACTTTTGTTCTGAACAATTCTAAGATGAAACATAAAGGATTACTTTTAAAGAGAAATTTACAGTGGAATTCTAAATTAGGTATTACCAACATAAAAAGGAATGTGTCAGCGTGTGAGGACAAATGTTTATCTACACACATTAGTTGATTGTTATTGAAGAATTTTATCTTATGTGTGACAAAGTGTGATGAACAGTATATTGTTTTTCTAGCCAGAATAGGGAAATTTAGAATGTGGAAAGAGATACCCACTGAATCACACTGACACTTAGAAAGAGTTACTTCCCCATCCAGGTTCTTTCCAAGTCCTACCTAGAAAATATCATAAGATCATAGATTTAAAACTGAAGGATATCTCAAGAAGTCAGCAAACACTTTATAGATGATAAAAATGAGGTCCATAGAAGTTAAGCAACTTGACCAGGGTCATATAGGTAGTGTCAGAGCAAGAACTGTACCCAGGCCTTCTGATTCCAGTTACAAACACTTGTAGCATGTGACTCATGGATTCCAGCATCAACAAAGTTCAGCATTAGGAAATAGTTCCTGATCTTTACCTCATTTTTTAAAATTAAATATTCTATTGATGTCTAAACATCTCTATCATTTCCTAATACAGTTATTCCTTCCACATCGTGACTTTCCCCCTCACAGTTTCAATATATCACAGGTTGGCATGAGAAATTAAATGGGAATTTTTGGGGAGTTTTACAGAAGCCACAAAAACACCTGAAGGTCAGCAGATAACACAGAAAAAGTTTAGGAACTCATAAATGCATAAAATATATGTATTTTATCTTCTAATATTTTATCTTCTAATACCATAATAATTCAGACCTCTTCTCTGGTAAGAACGGAGGGCCAAAAAAACTGACGGATTTTCCAGATCACGGGGGTTCTATACCCACCAGAAGAGCTCTTACTTATAACAAAATACAACTAAGCAAAACATTAAGTGGTTGGTTCTGACAACCTATGTCCCATTCCACATCTATAATTAACCTTATCTCTCTATTGAGAAAGAATTCACCATCAATGTTCTGGAGTAGATGGTCATCATTTTGATTAGCTTTCTGATATATATGGTTGTAGTTCTTGTGTAGATCACCTCTTTTTTCTACTTACCTCAGCTTGTCAATTCATAAAAGTCTTCCAAACTGTCTCTGAATTATTCATATTTTTCTTTTCTTACAGTACAATAATATTTCATTATATTTCTATACCACAATTTGTTTGATTATTTCCCAATTGATGGGATTCATTCTGTTTGTGCCTTTATAGGGGATAGGGATTAGAGTTATAATTTAGTTGATAGAGTGGACTCACAGATGAAGAAACTACATCTACCAATGAAGGTCACAACCTTTGCAAGTTAGAGTCTAAGAGATTTGCCTAAGCACTTGGATTTGATGATCTGTCCAGCCTCACATAATCACTATACGTTAAAGGCTAAACTTGAACCCAGTTCTCCGTAACTCCTCAGACAACACTCTACACCATTTTCAGTTTTTTTCACAAAAAGTACTCATGTAAAAAAAAATTTGTATATGTTGTCCTTGGGGCATAGGCCAAGTAGTTTTATCCTCATATTTGTGTGTGTATATATATACACACACATATATATATATACATATATATATTTCAGGATCAGTTTTATGCATAGGCAGAATAATAGTTGTATTTGTGGTACAATTTGAGGGTCTTGGGGAAAAGTCATTTACTTAAATATATGCCCATGTTGAACCCTGGTTCTTCCATTTCCCATTTTGCTCATTCTTTAAAATAAAGCTCTACAGATTTCTATTTAAATGGCAAGTTCCTCCTCTTCATGAATCCTTTCTTCTTACAGCACTCTCTTTCCTTTCTAAATCCCATATCCCTGACTGTTTATATCATACATTTTGTCACTTAATCTTACCTTTTATTGCACTCTAATTAATTCATGATCTAAGTTTTGGCTCCTGAATTATAATTGTAAATTCCTTGTAAGAAAGTACCATGTGGAGATAATAAATGCTTGGGAACCTTAAACTGTTACATAAATGTCAGTTATCATCATCATCACCATCACTACCACAGTCCTAGGAAGAAAGTATTTGGCTGTTGGTTTGACTTGAAATGAACTGGGGTAGATTGATAATGCTTTAAACCTTTATCAGTCATTAATACTGTAGTCTGAATCATGAGATTGGTGTGGAATTCACCTAGCAGACACCTGAGAAAATAGGATACAAGACAGATAACTTTTTCTTGGGTGAAAGCAGAAAGCACCAAAAAGTTACCATAATCAGAGAGTGAAGATAGTTAAGCTGTGGGAACAGGAAGGCAGCATTTAAAACAGGCAATAGCGTCTCCTCTAATCTGAAGCTACGTGTAGGCTACATATAAAGACCCGTACTGTTTCAGAGCCTCTGGGTAATGCTCCTAAACCAGCCTTTATACTGTGGCTGTAGACATGATAATTTTGGACAGATGAAGAAAAAGAGAGTCAGGTGTAACATCTCTCTGGCAGATTCATGCCACTCTGGGGAGTCTGGATGCCTGGTTGATTTTCCCCATTTGTCGGTATCTCTCTGTGTTCACCAGGTCATAGAATCTCAAAGTAGTTAACTAAACTGGAGAAAAGTTTTTCCCCATAAATGTTTGCTCATTTACCTATGTACCAACCCCACACCCAACTCAATCTCCTAGGCTTAAATAAATATCAATGTTACTTACTATAGTATTTATCAACAGTGTAACAAGCAATAAAGCAAAACTATAACTCTTTACAATGCATTGAGAAAGAGCATAGCCAAAATCACCTTTAACTATCATTTCAACTACTGACTTCTTATTTTTCCAAACCCAGTCCTAGTATTAAATTTTCTCAATGCAACAATTAAAATCTCTTCTCAAAAATTATCTTTCATGTTTCTGTGCAAGATAAGGGTTAAACTCAATTCTCTCAGAAAATAAATTATCTTAGTTCTTTTTCTCTGTCCTCACTTCAGCCATCACAGTTAATAGTCTCTCTAGAACAACAGTTAAAACTCTATCTCCTCACTTACTCCTCACAGAGTGACAGTTAAACTGTCACTCCAAGATTCCATTGCCTCTTAAAGATCCAGTAACAACATCTACATTCTCTACAGGAGAGGCTATTGAAGCTGGTGTTGTAGTAAGAAGGGACCTTAGAACCCATTTAGTACAACCTTTAACTAAATATTGGGATCCATCAGAGAATTACTGACAAGTAGTCATCCAGATTCTGCTTAGAAACACCCAGAGAGAGGGGAAATTCACTTAGCTTCATCCTTGACAATCCTGTTGAGTACTTCCCTATTTGATCAGAAATGCCTATAACCATGGCTCATGGAACATGGCATTCAAATATACTTTGCATGCTTCTTAAAGTCTGGTTGGACCAGTCCAACATTTCTTCTCTCTTATTTTCATAAATTGTTATTGTTCTTTTGCATTAACAATAGAAAGAGACAGTGACCACAGATGTAGGCCAATGAAGAGGTATATTGGTTTTCAAAAGCTGATCATTAAATTTTCAGTAAGAACATTTATTTATACCCTGGAAATTGGCAAGTGCTGCAAATCAAAGTTTGATTTATTTTTTTTTCGATTGTTTAAAAATCAATGTGATGAAGAAAATATTTAAAATGTTAAATATCATGAGTGTTGTGTATTTTTTTTCAAGGAGTAAGGACTACTTGTTAAACATTTACTAGTGCAACCCTGGTTCAATGTTCTAAGAATAAATTCTGGGGCTATGTCAAAAATCCCTGAAAGGAAATTTTTTTAGTAATTTAAAAATAAATAAATTTCTAGCCAAAATTGCCTTTTCTTTTTGAAATGCAGCTGGCTGTTCCCCTCTCTACCACAATCCCACATACATATCTACAAATAATTCAGTGACATCAAAGGTGATCTAGTTATTCATCTATGATATAATTTATTAAAATTTCTAAGTGACACATCTGAGAGTTGGAAGGGACCTCAGAGGTCATCTAATTCAACCCATATTCAAAGAGAAGCCTAACTATAACATGTTTGAAGGTTGCCAGTGAAGATGACCCCATAATCTCACAAAGCAAGTCATTGACTACATAAGCAACTTCCATTTCCCCTTCCAATACTCAGGAGTAGACTAGTAATGAATCCTTGGGGAGAATGAGTTGAAGAAAAGGGGAAAATATTTTCTGCCTCCTCCTTTATCATCCTATTATTTTAATCTTTCCCTTTGGGGCTTTCTTTTTTCCCACTGTAGATGCAAATAATAGCACATGGCACCTGATTCAGCAGGATACTGGAAAGATTGATCACCTTTTAGCATTTAAAGATCCTCAGAGCAACATGCTGGGCACATTCTAAATAAAAGATAATGACAACTTGGATTCTGTCAAGGATTGGCTGTTACATTAAAATGTTTGCTTCAGGTCTCTCTACAAATTTTTTTTCACTATACCTGATCATGGAGGTACCATAAACCAGGGATTAGGGCAGCTTGCCCAATGCTGGTCACATTCCCAGTGCAGATTTTCTTCTCAACCATGCAAGTTTGTGCTCCCTTCCCCCAGGAGTCAGAAAGACCTGAGTCCCATCTATGATACGTACTTGCTGGTGATTGGGGCAGCTCACTGAACTTGTCTGTGCACCAGGCTACTGAATGACTATATGTTTTAAAGCAGGTGCTGATGAGGCCTGGGAAAAATAATTTTCCCACTGAGAATTCCCTATACTAATCAGGTCTGTTCCAAAAAATAAAATCACATTGACTTAATACATAAATATTTTATAAAATAATTTGTAAAAGTACCTTTCATAAAACAACCCTGTGGAGTGGGTAGATCAAGTATTATTATCTGCATTCAATAGATGAGGAAATTTGAGCTCAGAGAGGATAAGCAGCTTGCTCATATTAAAGTGATATAAGGGTAGTTTACAAGGCTGGTAGGTGGCAGAGCAGGAATTCAAACCCAGGACTTTTGAATGATGCAGCCCTCTGTTGTTCCACCGTACACACTGAAACGTTCATTGGTTAAGCACTGCAATCATTTTATCGCCAGTAACAGTTGTTGCAATGCAGCTATTCATCCTTTTCGTTGTTCTTACTCACCCTCCCAACTATAATTTACCCTCATGAACTTGAGGATGTGATCATATGTTTTTTAATAGTAATTTACCTAGTTATCTTAACTCACTTTCCCCAACTCGGTTCAGAACCTGAGAACATTTTAAGGTAGTACAGGTCTGGGTATTCAGCTGCTCCCAGTGCTGAGGCAAAGAAGAGCCTTTAGGATCATAGATCTGAAGCTGGAAGGGACCCTAGAGGCCATCTAGTCCAACCCCTCCCCCCACATTTTACAGATGAGGAAAGAAAAGCCCAGGGAGGTTAAGTGATTTGCCTGAAGTCACAGAGGTGGGATAATGTTCAATTTGGCCCCTAACTCCTGAGCCAATGGTCTTTCCATTATCCCATTTGAGATGAACAGAAATGAATAGTAAAGCAACAGAAAAATGATCAGCTACATTCCCAAATGAATTCATTTTTGTCCTCTCCTCCCCTATCCCACTGTAGAAACATGATCATACAAAAGACTGAGAGGACAATGTATGGGCCATGTTCTTTCCCAGGCAGAGTGAGGGGTATGAAACGTCTGTATCATCAGCTTTGCATTATCGTTTGATAACTGTCCCTTCTTTTATGTGCTCTTCAATGCTCATTGCTTACCTAACCACTTCAGAACTCAGATGCAGCTCCTGGCTTGACTTACCTCAAGCAATACTAGTTTCTCCTCAGTGTCATCTCTGTTTTTGACCTGACTCATCTATCTTCCCTTCTGGTCACAAGCCATGGGAAGCCTTCATCTTATTTGTGGGAAAACTTTTTTTTTTTCTAACAGACATTTTATCAGAAGAAGAATCAAGGGCAGCCCTTCTCAGCTGTTTAGCCAAAAAAAAAAAAAAAAACTTCTTCCTCCATACTCTACAGGTTCACAGCAAGTCTCTCTCATTCTTGAATAAAAGAAGGAAAGATGAAACTGTACATATGCCATCCCCATCCTTATTCTCAATGGAGAGGTACTAGCTACACATTCAAGAAATATTTACTAAATATCTATTATTTACAGAGTTCCCCTGATATCTCTTACAATGGTAAATAAAGCATAGTCCCTGCCCTCAAGGAGTTTAGAGTATAGGGAGATGACTTCTAATGGGTTAATTAATTAAATACTTCTCATATACAAATGAAAAAAGAACCCAGGGACTGAGGAGTAGGGAAGGGATTGGGGAGGGGAGAGGAAGGGTGGCTATTATTTCCTAATTATTTTTATGATGGTGCCTAAGGCACTGTTCTCAAATGTTATCTTGCTTAAGATAGTTCTGCCTTGCTTACCAATTTCCTCACAGTTCCTTCCTTTATTTTATCTATATCAAGATAAACCATTTTGTGTAGCTGCCTTAACATCTGATAGGTTCAATGTAATATTGGTACTGTGTGATAAGCAAGGGTACCAATAAATATAAAATGCTCATGTTTTTTTTTTCCTCTTGCCCTATATTTTCTGGACTAACAAAGGTATATCAAAGCACAGTGAAGAATTTCTTAGAAAATAAATAGCACCAAACAATAATCTGATAAGCCAAACTAAAATTAATTTCAGTCAGCTAGACTTTCCTTCAAAATATATAAAGATTTGGAGTTAGGCTTTTTGCATGTTGTAGCAAGTGGTGGGGGAGTCATTGGTTTCTCTCAATTTTTGAAAAAAAACTTGGGGACTCAACAAACAAAAAACATTTGGAGTGAATCCAAAAACCAATCCCAGGATGTAACTTCTATGATATATTTCCCCAGGAAACTTCATCCACCAGGACTTGAGTAAAAAGAAATAAAGTGCAACCAAGATTAGAAGGGAAGCAGAAAGGTGGGAAATAATTGTTACAGTCAGTGTCTCTGAGAAAGGCCTCATTTCTAACATACATAGAGAACTGAGTCAAATTTATAAGAATATAATTCATTCCCCAAGAGATAAATGGTCAAAGGATATGAATAGGAAATTTTCAGATGAAGAAATTAAAGCTATCTACAGTCATGAAAATACGCTGTAAATCACTATTGATTAGAGAAATGTAAATCAAAACAATTCTGAGGTACCACATATTAGATTGGCTTACATGACAAAACAAGAAAATGACAAATGTTGGAGAAGAGGTAGGAAAATTGGAACACTAATGCATTGTTGGTGGAATTGTGAATTGATCCAGCCATTCTGGAACTATGCCCAAAGGGCTATAAAACTGTGCATACCCTTTGATCCAGTAATACCACTTCTAGGTATGTATCCCAAAAAGATCACAAAAATGGGAAAAGGACCCACATGTAAAAAAAATATTTATAACAGCTGTTTTTGTGGAGGTGAAGAATTGGAAATTGAAGGGATGCCCATCAGTTGGGGAATGGCTGAGTAAGTTGTGTTATATGAATGTAATGGAATACTCTTGTTCCATAAGAAATGATGAGCAAGTGGATTTCAAAAAAACCTGGAAAGACTTAAATGAATTGATGCTGAATGAAGTGAGCAGAAGCAGAACAGTAACAACAACATTATACAATGAACAACTTTAATAGACTTAGCTCTTCTCAGCAATGCAATGACCTAAGACAATTCTGAAATACTCATGATGGAAAATGCTGTCCACATCCAGAGAAAGAACTAGGGAGTCTGAATGCAGATCAAAGCACACTATTTTCTCTCTCTCTTTTTTTCTTTTTCATGGTTTTTCCCTTTGGTTCTAATTCTTCTTTACAACATGACTGAAGTGGAAATATGTTTAATATGATTGTACATGTACAGCCTATATCATATTGCACACAATCTTGGGGAGGGGGGAAATTTAGAACTCAAAATCTTATAAAAGAGTATGTTGAAAACTAAAAAATGAATAAATAAATTTTAAAAATAAAATAAAAAGAAATAAAGTTCCCTGCAAAGCAGAGGGATGTTTGACCCATCAGTAAAATTCAACATTTTGGAGCTGGTTGTTATTTCCCCTTTTATTCAGCATTCAAAAAACATTAAATACCTACTATGTGCTTGGCTATGCACCAGATATTGGGAGCATAGGGACAAAAGTGAGCAAGTATTTCCCCCCAAGAAGCTTACCTTCTACTAGTGGAGACACAACATGTACATAGTTAAGTCAACATACAAAATAAACACAACATGATTTTGGTGGGAGGGACTAACAAGGACATTAAGAAAAGCCATTTGAAGAAAATAAAACTTGAGCTGTATCTTGAAGGGAATCAAGAGTTCCAAGAGATGGAAATGAGTAAGGAGAGCGTTCTAGGCACATGTGACAGTGTGCAAAGGTCAACGTGGAGGAGAATAGAAACCCCTTTCAAACTGTAGCAGCTGCTGCTCTGCTTTTTATAGTAATGTCCCAGAAGGCACAATCATATAGATTAGGAAGCTTTATTATCCCAGATCACTCATTAGTCTTGTTTTCCATGAAGAGGAAATGAATACCATGTGAGGCCTTTGCTTCCCACTTCTCCATTAAATTATCATAGTCATCATTGACCATAGTCATCTTTGAATGTTCCATCAATTTGAACATTCTACATGGTGATTGGAAACAAACATAAATCATGGAATGAATGCCAATGGGCTCTATCTTTTGCTTCTAATTAGCTATACACTAGAGATCACAAGCATTTGCTAATTATTGACAGGCATACATTCCAGTTATTGAGTATACTATAAATCATAGATTTTGTCATGACTTCTAGAATTCCTTTAACCTTTCCCTCTGTCCATCTGTTCAGTTGATGATTCCCATACTTTCATATCTTTTTCCCACCCTGATACAACCTTGAAAACCATGGAGCTCTCCTGCTTTACTCCTTAGTGATTTTAATCCTTCTCATTATTTGGTGGTTTCTACTACTGTCTCAGCCTTTCCAAAATTGGAATTTTGGCAAGGAGAGACAAATTCCATTCAGTTGCTTGAAAAGGAGCTGTGTTATATCACATGAATACTGTTGTTATTGCTTGTCCTTCATTTTCAAAGAGATCCAATGACATCATGAGATGATATCTTGACTTGTGAGTGAATTGGATTTAAGTGAGGCAGAGTTGAACAAAGTCATCAGCCTCATTCTCTCTTCGTGAGTCATCAAAGTCCAGTGATACAACAAAAGTCAAGATGACTGGTGATGACCTGGAATGCAGTGGATAACCTTGACATCTTCCACATCTGGCAAAGCTTTACATGCTCCACAGTGCCTGCTTTAGCCACCTTCATGTCCATTGGAACAAATTGTTCTCATTCACCCATTCTACTGGGGGAAGACTTCACATGCTTGGGATAGACACTCCCCTAACTCACCAACAAATCTGAGGGCCATTGGTTACCCTCAACCTGGTTTAGCTCATTTGCTGAGATATTTTACTGGGGTGTGATCTCTGGGCATTCTGGTAGCTTCTTGGAGCCACAGGTGAGAGTTGAGTGCCAGTTGGATACCAAAAGTGGATGAATAGTGCTGAAAGGACTCAGGAAAGCTCTCATATCAGAGGTGCTAGTCCTCCTTGACACCCCACATGCTCCCACATGCATACTGTAACATTGATACAATAGCATTGTGGCATATTTAAGAAGTGAATTTCAGGGGTAAAAATCCTTTTACTTTATATGTAAATGTGGCTCAGGAATGGGACCAATAGAAAAATTATATGAGTTTTCCAGGGTCATCAGTTATCTAGGTTTTGAACAATTTTTAGAAGTATTTTAGTAACAACCATAGAAATGTTGCTGATATATACTTTACTTGTGAAATTTTGTTGATTTTAGATAAATAGAAAATGATTAAAAATTTTTTGGGAAAATTAGTGTGGAAAAAGAAAGAATTTGTGCTAGACATAAATGATGCTGAAATATGCAAACAAAGGACAAAGAGTTTCATCAAAACACAACCTTTGTCAGGCAGATGACCTTAAACAAACAGGAGAATACCTTCTTATTCTTTTATGCTTCCATACTGCAATGGAACTTTCATAGATGTAGGTACTTCATTCAATGATACAGAATGCCTGTTCTCTCAATTCATATAGAGATGAGCAAATGACTTAACTCTCTTTGCTTCACTTTCCTCATCTATAAAATGAGGATAATAATAGCACCTACTTCACAGGGTGAAATCAAATGAGACAATACTTATAAAGTGTTTGGTGCAGAACCTGTCACATAGTAGGTTCGGTATCATTATTATTATATATCTTATGTTGATATGCCTGGAGGATGGTTCCCATATCTATCTCAGTATCTCTAAATTAAACTGGGTCCCTAGACATACCCATAAGTAAGCTATCTGTGGATACTGATTATGGATGATCCAAAGTCAGGATGGGGCATCCTATAATGACCCCAAATTGAATGAGTTATGTATGGCTCAACTCAGTGGTAAACTTTTGAGGCCAGAAGTAATCTGCACCATTCTTCCAGTTTTCATCTGTCATCTTTTAGTTAAACCAGCTCAGCCCAATATTATATACCTCAAATCTTTCATGATTCTCCCTCACAAGTGCATGTCCTGCCTCCCAAACTCCCATATGTTTATCCACTTGGTATTTATTATCTGTATATTTAACCTGTATATACTTATATATGTACTTGCTGTGCAGATATTAGTACATTGTATTAGAAACGGGCGAGGTGGCGCAGTGGATAGAGCACTGGCCCTGGAGTCAGGAGGACCTGAGTCCAAATCTGGCCTCAGACACTTGACACTTACTAGCTGGGTGACCCTGAGCAAGTCACTCAACCCCATTGATTAGGGGAAAAATACCTTTTAAGAAAGGATTGGTTCATTGTTTGAATACTTAATCCTGTGTCTGGTACATAGTAGGTGCTTAATAAATGTTTGTTTCTTGCTTGCTTGATAGATTGAAGTCATTTTACTAGATACAGCTTATAGTCTAACAGAGGGGATAAGACAGGAAGATCAGAGTTCAAATCCAACCTCAGACTCTTACTAGCTGTATGATACTGGAAAAGCTACCTAATTTCTGTTGGCCTAGGAGGCAGCTAGATGTCTTAGTGGATATAGTGTCGGGCCTGAAGTCAGAAAGACCTGAGTTCAAATCCGGCTTCAAGTCACTTGATCTCTGTTTGCTTTAGTCCACAGGAGAAGGAAATGGCAAAATACTCCAGTATCTTTGCCAAGAAAACTTCATGGACAGCATTGGTCCACAGGGTCACAAAGAGTCAGACACAAGTGAACAACATAATCTGAGTCAACATCAAGCCTGCCACTCTTTAACTGAAGTGCTCTTCTTTTAATTCTTAGATCTAGGCAATGCCACCATTAGAGGTAGGTGTGATCAAGTGGAAAAGATACTCGATTTGACTCAATTAGGAGATCTGGGTTCAGGTAATGACACTAATATTTTTAAGTCTATGGGGCAGCTAGGTGGCACAATAGATAGAGCACTGGCCCTGGAGTCAGGAAGACCTGGGTTCAAATCTGGCCTCAGACATATAACACTAGCTAGCTGTGTGACTCTGGGCAAGTTACTTAACCCTATTGCCTAGTCCAAAAGAAAAAATATTTTTAAGTCTGTTTCCTTATCTGTAAGATGGAGTAATAAGCAAAACGGGTCCTACCTTAAGGAGCAGGATCATTGTGAGGATCAAATGAGATCATGAATAACTACTATTTGAATAGCATTTGACAGTTTACAAAATTCTTTCCTATAAATTATTCAACTTAGAGGTTTATAATAAATTGAACAAGAGGTAGACGTTGTCCTAGATCACATTTGGGAAATCACAAAGCACTTATAAGAATCCCAAACTTCCAGCTGACACAAAAGCCTGTTCTTCAATCAGCAGCTCTTCAGATGATGTGGTATATATAGCAGTGATGCCTGAACACTATAACTCAGAAAATAACCATTTACAGATATCTGGGCCTGGGGTCTGAAAGACCTGAGTTCAAATCCAGGTTCTGTCACTTAATAGCTATGTGATGCTGAAAAGTCACTTCACCTTTGTTTGCCTCAGTTTCCTCATCTATAAAATAGAAATAATAACAGCACTTACCTCCCAGGGTTGTTGTAGAGATAAAACGAGATAATACTCATAAAGCACTTTGCAAACCTTAAAGCAATAAATAAATGCTAGTCATCATTATCGTCATCATCATCATCATCATCATTACTATTAACTTATTTAATCCTCACAATTGTGTGAAGTAGATACTATGGGTAGTATTACCCTCATTTTACAGATGAGGAAACTGAAACATAGAAAGTTTAAGCAACTTTCTCTTGGTCGTATAGCAAGTGAGTATTGGAGGCAAGATTTGAACCCATTTCTCCCTGGTACCAAGTCAACATTCTGTCTATTTCACCATGATGCCTCTCAGAAAAAAAAATCTCAGGTGACTCAAAAGGTAATAGAAAGGAAGGCTGTACAATAGTGATGTTTTCAATCCTGTCTGGCTCTTTGTGACTCCATTTGGGGTTTTTTTGGCAAAGATACTGGCGTGGTTTGCCATTTCCTTCTTCACCTCATTCTACAGATGAGGAAACGGAGGCAAATAGGGTTAAGTGACTTGCCCAGGGTTATCCAGTGAGTGTCTGTGGCCAGATTTGAACTCACGAAGTTGAGTCATCTTGACTCCAAGCCTGACACTCTATCCACTGCATCACCTAGCTGTCCCTATAATAGTGACATATGTGCAAGTATTATTGTAAAATACATCACTGAGTACATATATAACCAGGAAAATAAAGTGAGCTAGGCATGGAGTGAAGGGGGTAGTGGTGCATAATGGTCAGACAGATTAGGTGTTACATTTTTTTTTCAACAAAATATTAAAAGAACTAGAGGAAGTCTTCCAGAGCATTGGTTAGATCCACTACATGAGAAGATATGGAAAAGAATTGCTTAGGATAGCAAAGCTTGCAAGGAGTGTAATCTGTAATAATGGATGGAGTACTCACATGCAGGACAGCCCAGTTTCACTAAAACATAGGAGTAAGGGGTGATTTCTAGCTTTTTATTATTAAGTAATCTTTGTAGAATTACTAACCTTTATGATTAATACATCATAGATAGATAGGTAGATAGATAGATAGATAGATAGATAGATAGATAGATAGATAGATAGATAGATAGATAGATAATGACTGTTTTAAACAACACAACATAGTTGATAGAAAGAAAGCTAGCTTTGGAAAAAAGAGGGCCTTGGTTAAGCACAGCCTCTGACAAATATTGTGAGACCTTGGACAAGTCACTTGACACCTGAGTAGCCCAGATAACTCTCTACAACTATCAGTCATCCACAGATTACTGATTTTTATTGTTAGAGGTAGTTTTCTACGTATTAGGAGTTCTATATACTGATGTAATAACAGGACCTCCCTAACCACACACACCCCCAACACAATAGCACATCAGAAAATGCATTTGTAAAATGTTAGAGCAGAAAGGTATTTCTGCTAGTGTCTTCTTCTAAAACAAACAAAAAAAATCACATATTTATGTATTTATTTTGTGTAAACTTATATGCACATAATCTCCCCTGAGAATTGATCTGTGCAAGGCACCTGACTTCAAAGAGCTCACATTCTGACATGAAAGCTCTTTGAGGACATGAAATGTTTCTTTGTTGTCTTTGAATCCCCGGTGCCCAACACAGTGCTTGACCCAGAGCAGGCTCTTAGTAAATACTTGTTGATTGAATGGTTGCCTGAAGGAATCTGACAAATCATCTGTTTTATAGAAGACAAAATAGGATGAGGAGCAGAGAAGTAGTGGGACTTTTCCAAGGTTACCCATCTAGCTATATGATATATCTTTAAGTAGAAAGAGTAGAAGACCATCTAAGGGCTATTCCATTCAGGCTCTGCCGTCATTAAAGCAATTTCAGTTGTAATCCTGAGTGGTTTCATGTCTGAAATCAAAGGGAAATTCTTCATGACAAGAAAATGCCAACTGGGGTGGAGAATGAAGGCAGTTTGGATTAAACAGTCAGTCCATAAGCCAAAGCTGTCCTGCTGTGTCTTCATTGGCAAAGAGTAGATGGAAAGGGCATCTTTTTAGTCTTCAGTCCTGCCATAATACGAGAGCTCAGACTGCATGCTGCAATCAGTTCAACGCAAAGCAGTTCACTTGCTGTGGACACTTTATTCCTACTATGGGTACTTTATTCCTCGATGCCTCCTCATTGTTTTCTAATGCGGTGGTTGGAAGAAGAATTGCTGGTGAGTTCATTAACTCATTCCCTTATGACCTCAAGGTGAAGAGTTTCCCCATCTGCTGATTGTGATGCCCCATGCTCATTTCTAACACTAGTATTCCCCACTTGCGTTTTTATCAACAGCTTTATGTCAGAGTTGTCATTACTTTCTTCTTTTTATATTTGATGTTAAGGACCAGTTTTAAAACACTTCCTGTACAGCTCAGCTTCTTCAAAATCACTGTTAAATTGGACTTTAAATTGAAAGTTGCCTACTGTCTTCTTTATTTTCCTCTTGACCTTCTCTCACCCCTCTCCAACACTGACCACCATCAATCTCGAATATGATTGAATAAGCCCTTCCTGATTCCTCATTTGCTTCCCTTTGATGATTTACCATTTGTTCAGACCAGATGAGGAACATTACCATACTCATTATCATCATAAACAAATGATTCCTGAACCCTGATGTGAAGGTAAACATGGGCTAATGGATGGAGCACTGAAGAGGGATTCAAAGAACACAGACTCTATTAATTATAAGTTGTCTGATGTTGAGTGAGTTGCATAACTTCTTAAGATTCCTGGATTCCAGTTCTCTAAATGTAAATGATATCAAAGGTTAGCTTGCAAGGAATTCTATGAGAAGTCATACAGTGAAGTCTTTAAAGCTCCTTAGAAATAAATACAATATCAAAAGGAGATATAAACTGTTTATATTTTTGCATCATTTCTTCCATTTCCATTCCAGACCCTAACTCTAGGTCCAGCCAGCACCATTTAAGATAATAAAATTTAAAAAAAAATGTCCAGATCTGTGCTTTTCTTGACATGGAGAACTCCAAGGAACTCCAGCAACTCATCTGTTACTTGTAATCTTAGAGAGTTTCCAGGGACACTAAAAAGTCATGTGATTTGCTCTGGTACAACCTTAGTACATGTGAGAAGCATTACTTGAACCCAGGACTTCCTGATTCTATAACCAGTCCTCTATGCTAATGACAATGTATGAAAAATTTAGCCTAACAGCTTGAGGGTTTGGGATCTACATGATGTCAAATAATTGGTTTGATTGAATTTTCCCACTGATTTAAGCAGCTGTTTGATCAATTTGACCGATTGATTTCTGCTGTCAGGTGGACTGCCTTCAATAGTTGGGAAACATAAACAACACCAATGGGTAGTCTTCTGTTTCCAAGACGATTAAGATTGTTTAATTACTATATCAGGCAGTTTATGTCAAATGGCAAACTAGTCAGTAATTTAATCAAATGGCTTAAAAATCAGTTAAATGGATTATTAGCCTAAAATATGGGTCATTTCAAACTTTATAGCCCATTATTTTTATGTTATTTATAGATATAATAAGGATCCAGCCTTTTTTCAACATTTTCATTTTTCAATACTTACAATGCAGTGCTCACCAGGTACTTAAATTCCTCTACATTAACTTTATTCTGAAACATGTGCCCACACAGCTTTGTGATTCCATCTCTTCACTATCAAACTTGAGGTCATTGACCTCGAGGTTTCCCATCACTTTCACTTCATTTATTGATTCTTTCCACTTCAAGGGAGCATCTCCATTTTTCAGAGTAGTTTCTTTGTATAAAGCCAGAGCCACTTTGATGCTTAACTCTTTGTTGCCCAAGAAAATTTTATATCATTCTTAGCTTGTCAGGGAGGCAGATGTATTTTCTGGTTTCTGACATTTTTGTTCTCTATGTTTCTCCATCCCCACCTTATATTTTCCTAGGCAAGGTGTATATACCCTCCATATATCATTTGGATATGATAGAGGGAGAGGAGGAACAGGAAGGAGGAAGGGAAGGAAGAAAGGAAGGAAGGAAGAAGAAAGGAAGGAAGCAAAGAAGAAAGGAAAGAAGGAAGGAAGGAAAGAGCTGTGCTGCCCAACTAGAACTGGCCAGTTCGGTACCCAGTGGAGCATTTACTACTACTCATAGGTTGTCCATCATTCTCCAAGAGGATCATGACATCAGAAAGAAGATGTCATGACTTGCAAGAGAATTGGATTTAAGGGAGGGAAGACTGTACAAAGTCACCAGCCTCACTCTCTCCTTGAGAACCATCTGGGTGCAGAGGCAAGATATAAATTAGGACAGCTGGAGATGGCCCTGGATGCAGTGGGAGGCCTTGGCCTTTTTGAGTTAATGTCTTTCCCAGGTCTCAGTCTGCCTGAGGCAATGCCCATTCAGTAATTAAAGGTTAAGTAAAAATGAGGTGAAGAATTGCTTCTTTTACCCAGTCAAAAAAATCAATCTGGGAGGGAAAGACCCAGGGTTTCTGGCCAAAACAGAAACAATTGTTATTTACACTCAATCTGAGCATCAGAATCCAAACAATGACCAAGTAAGGCTTAGTCTGGGACCAATTAGCCTGTTGGCCAATCAATGAGAGCCAGAGTGATTTGGGTTTAAGGCATAGTCAATAAAAAATAAATCTAGCCTATAAACCTCAAGATATCTTACTATGTTTCAGTGGTCAAAATTTATATTCCCTTGGGCAAAGCACCCATCATATCCTTACTTGTGAGTAACAACAACAACAATCATTTGGATCAGCAGATAACAAACAATGTAGTCAGTACTGTCTTCTATTCTGGGTTTAGGGTTTACCCATATCCCAGTTTGATAACTTATGGAAATGATGGAGTCATATAAAAATGCATGATAATCTGACATAGTTCTACCAAGTTTCCTCACCTTTCCCTACCACATGAGTCTCCTCATGTTCCCAAAATGTACATTCCAAGGGAAAATGCAGCAATATCTAAATCTTTATTGCTAGCCTGAATATCTGATTCCCTTCTTCCTTTCCTATCCTCATGAACTGGGAGAGACAACCTAGAAGGAAACCTGAAGGTCCTCTTTTCCTTAAGCCTTGTGCAAATCTTAAGCAGCCATTGTCAACAATACACTGACACATTCCAATGTGCTGATAGCTATGCAAGGTCACATTGGGGAGAGGGATATAGAAATACAGTGATGTAAAGAAAGTACAAATTTAGAAGCTTGGCTGGAGGAAGGGAAGCAGTAGGCATCAGGCAGCTAGTAGTAGAGTGAATAGAGTGCTAGACCTGGGGGAGGGGGTAGGTCAGGAAGACCTCAGTTCAAATCTGACTTCAGATACTTATTAACTATGCAATCTTGGACAAGTCACTTAACCTCTGTCTGCCTCAGTTTCCTCTTCTGTAAAATGAGCATAATAATAGTACCTATGTCCTAGGTTTATTGTGAGGATAAAGTGAGATATTATTTATAAAGTGTTCTGTAAACCTTAAAGCACTGTAGAAATGTGGACTATTATTATCAGCAAGCAGCAAAAAGAGGTCCCTTCAGCTGGTACTTCCTCCAACATGCACCGACCCTGCCGCCCCCCACTCCACCCCCAACATCAAGAGCCTAAAGCCAGTTATCTTCCCTGGCTGCTGATTTTTGCACATTAAAAACAAGTTATCATTGATAAACTGGAAGACTCACAGCAGCCAAAGGGACCAAAAATCTTCTCACTTGTAATATTGTATATTGCAGCCCATATTCTACAGAAGGGAGTGTGTCTTTTTCAAGAAACTAACCCTACATGTGGGTCTGTGGAACAATGTCATATCTGGTTTCCCTGGTGAAGGGAACTATCTGCTTCCATATGAAAGCAGAATTAGGTAATCAGGAGAAAAGCCTATATTAGGAAGAGTAACTACTGATGAGATCAGACACAGGCTAATCTAATTTAACTATTTTGTGATACTTTAGCTCTTAGGCATCCTCTGGGCCTTTTCCATCAATGTTATACCTAGGGGTGAATTATTACTTTAAGAACCAGCTGCTTGATTTATCTCTCCTAGATCCCATCCAGGCTGGCTATCACCTCCCAGCCAATGTTCCCTCTCAACTGAAGTAAAAATAAATAAACAGGCAAACAAACAGATAAGTAAATGAATGAATATATATATATATATACATACTTACATACACATATGTATGTGTGTATATATGTATATGTGTGTGTATACATACATACATATGTGTATGTATATATATATATACATATATATATATATATACACACATAAAATATATTCAAAGGCTACACAAATTTCACGTACAGCCAAAGACTATTGGGATAAATCTCAGGAGCCCTAAGACCCCAAAGCCCAGAAGCCACCCCCCAAAGTCCATTACTATCTCTAAATCTTATACTATGTTCATTTCTCTGGCAATTTTCTGTCCTTCAGTCTTGCTATATCTGCACTTAAAGGAGAAGGCAGGAATGTCTATGCCCTTTCTGCCCCAGTATGGGAAGTTATTCCATTTCTCTGAATATATTTTTGTCTCTAATGTATTTATCTCCTTCATTGTTCAGGCTGATTGAATTTCTGTGGCAGCTTCTTCTGTATTTAAGCTTGACTCAAACTGATCCAAGTCTGTTACTTTGGGGATAAAACCACAGCAATCCCCAAAGGAACTATTTGCACTGATCATATGCTTTTTCCTACAGAAATTGTTAAATATTATACATTCCTTTACTGCATGAGTATGGTGCTTTTTAGTCCATCTTCATGATGGGGCTAAGGTGAGTGGGGGCAAAATAGGCAGCCTACTATCTCATTATGCCACTCTTAATTATTGTAGTTTGTCCTACTGGTTTGGTAATATTTGGGGGTAAATTGTCACACAACTCATCTGATATTACTGCTTCTCCTCAACTCTTAACCCACAAATATTAGTATATGAATTATGAAAAAGATCCAGCTAAATTCTGAAATGTTGTAAAAGATTGTGTTAGGCATCATTCAATGTCACTTCTTCCTTTACCAACTCTTTTTCCTTCCTCTCTGCATCTGTGCTGAGCTTACTAAATTGCATAAATGCATACTTTTGAATCACTCACCTTTTGTTCCATAACATACCCTTCTTGATTATTACAAAAATTGTAACTCTATGCCAACTCAAGTTTAAACTGCCTTAGTTAGAGGTAATACCTTCTTTTACATGAGGGTGAGGAATGAAGCCAGTTCTTAAAACTGTCTTTTTCCTTCTGAAGATTTGGGAATTTTAAAATAATAACAGGTAGAACGCATGATTATGAGCCTAGTTTTACATCTGTCCTTGAATAAAAATATAACTTTGGGCAAACTAGTCTTCTTAGATCCTACATTGAGAATTGCTATCAATGACTCAGTGTCCTCTTATGGGAATATCTGATAATGTTACAAGGGCACTTATAAGGATTTAATTCAATTCAACAAACATTCATATGTCCTCTGTACAGGGCATTACACTACTATGAGCTCAGTGACATACAATGGTTGGGTCATAGGATCAGATATTTAGAGCTGAAAGGGATCTTAAAAGTTACCTAGTTCAAGACATGGCCACACTTATGAAATGAAATATTTATTTATTATTAGGAGAAAATGACATGTTCATATAAATTCATAGAATAGAACCAAAGTACTAAATGTTGGGGATGAGTGAAAGAGTGGTCAGGATTAACTAAGGGTAATAAAACTCCTTGGAGACTTCTAGATTTCTATCCATGACCTGGGTAATGAAACTTAGGACAGCTTTCCTAAACTTGCAATGGAAAGGATGGCACTTTGGAGAATTAAATTTCCATTCAAATGTTAGAGGCCTGACTGGTCTAAGGCTATGGAAGTTTTTGAAAAAGAATCTTCTCCAGATTCAGATACAAGTGAAAGTCACCTCTAAAGGACTCCTGGAGTGGACAGCTCCTAGAGGGCACATTAGCATGCCATAAAGAGCTAGGAGTGAAAAATTAGTGAACAACGTTGATACTTAATAAATGTTGAGTTGAATTGCTCTAACACCAAAACAATGAAATTGAGTAGTGACAGGAAGGGAGAAAACAAAAAGTTGAAAATAAACAAAAAAATAGAAACAGTATCAGAGAAAGAAGATAGAAAACTATCTTAAAATGCAACTAAAAAACCTGGGGACCATAGTAAGCTACAATCTGAGTATTAGTCAGTGATGTCATGTTCTAGCTTAGAAGGATGTAGAACAACTAATTAACCTCCACAACAGGAACATGGCATGAAGAAACATGATCCTCCCATTATACTCAGCAATGGCTAGATTCTTGTTCAAACATTGGGTATATTTCTAGGCTGAAGTCTAATTCTAGATTTAAGAGCAGTCGGAAAGAGTTAAGAAAGGAAACATAAAAACAAGGCAGTAAGAAAACAAGCCAGGCACTGTACTCAGTACTTTACAAATTTTATCTTATTTGATCCCCACAACAACCCGGGGAGGTATAAGCTGTTATTATCTTCATTTTACAGCCAAGGAAACTGAGCATATAGAGTCAACAAACCTCTGTTAAGTGACTTGCTCAGGGGTATACAACTAGTAAGTATTTGAGGCTGGTTTTGAACTCATGTCTTCCTGACTGCAGGCCCAGTCCTCTATCTATGGTGCCACCAGATAGTCTAAGCAGCATAATACCTTGAGCAAGGGATTTTACTTCTCTGAGAATCATTTTCCTCATCTTTAAAATAAATTGATGGGACTCTATCATCTCTAAAATCATTTCTAGCTCAGATATTTGATGAATCTATGATTAAAGTTCTCATTAATTACATCTATGAGGAAAGAACAAGGCATTGGGAAAGAGAAGGGTAAAGAAAAAGTTAGTAATGGACTTCAAGCATATAAGGATTATTATGTCAAAGATGATAATCATCTATTTTTTCCAAGAACTGACCTAATAACTGTATGGGCAAGCCGCAGCACCAGAAATTTGGTAGGTTATAAGGAGAAATTGTCTTTTGAAGTTGGTTAGATTGTCCTTCAATTCCATGAGTTCTTACCTCAGTTTTTTCATAGAAATATGAATTATGACTTCAAAAGCCTTGGAGAAATGCTTTATAAAGGTTGGCTCCTGTGAAATTGCCTTAACTAAAAAAAAAAAGTAAATGAGGCAATCTAAATTATAAATACTTGGAGAACTTTAAAGTAAAAGTATTATACAATTATACATTTTCACATATTAGTTTTCATCTTTATTACTAAGACTCTCAACATAACTACCAAATTTCTCTATCATCATTCTTCTTTTTTAGGGTGTACTTGAGATCAAGCAACCCTTCAAGTATGTCCATCCGTGTTAACCTTTTAATTTATTTGACCAGATTCTTAAAGTTGTTCAATATTTACTGAGTTGCTTTTCACTTTTTTGCTGGCTTCTCACTGCCCTGAAATGAACAGAAACATTTTAAAATTCTGCCATGTGCCAAAAAACCCTTTGGCATCTTTCCAAGCCCTTAATTCCTCCCCAAAACATCAGTGGCTCATTGGAACATACTACCATCCCATAAATGAGAATTAGGTCATACTTCATTCTTCTACAATTTTTCTTAGATTTCATCTTCTTGGCATTCAATTACCATGACTTATTCAGTAATCATTCTATAACATATTCAAGAGAAAGAGCAATGGGGTGGCTAGGTAGCTAGAATCACAGACTTAAGAGACTGTCCTTTCCAAACTCCTTCATTTTATAAAGAAGGACAATGAGCTAACATGGTGAACTCACATCCAAGGTCACAGGGTAATTTAGTTGTGGAATAGGGATTAGAACAGGGGCAGCTAGATGGCTCAGTGATTAGAACACTGGGCTTGGAATTAGGAAGACTCATCTTCCTGAGTTCAAATCTAGTCTCAGACACTTACTAGCTGGGGGACCCTGGGTAAGTCACTCATCCCTGTTTGACTCAGTTTCCTCATCTGTAAAATGAGAAGGAAATGGCAAAAATCCCCAAATGGGGTCGCAGAGAGTCGGGTACAACTGAAAAAACAACTGAACAGCAAAGAGACTAGAATGCAGGTTTCCTATCTGTCAGGCTAGACCTCCCCCTTCACTGCATGCCCTAACAACCGTGCTGATGGAGATTCATGAAGAGAGAGAATCAGAAAGACAAGGAGATAAGGATTGAAGAGAATTAGGACACTAAATGATAGCTACTTCCTGAAAAGTATTCTTGATTCACTAAAATATGATAACCTTATAAAAATCAGAGAACCTGATTACAATAATACTTTAGAGTTACAAAGCTCTCTATATAAAATAGCTTATCCGATCTTCACAACAACCATGTGAGGTATTTTATGGGAGTATTATTTTGCATTTCACAGAGAAGAAGCTGATCCCAGATAACTTGGTTAACAAAAGTGACAGAATTAGAATTCAAACCCATTTTACTCACTCTCCCAATTATTTTTTTTTCCAGTGATCAGTTTACTGACTCATTTCTTACTCTATTTGAAAGGGGGAGGAAACAAAATAAAATAAATGAGCTACTTAGCTCACCTTTTCCCAGGCTTATGCTACTTCATGCTACAAATTATTAAATGTCAGAAGGGAGAATAAAGCTAGAAAAACTCTTGAAAAAACTGGGGTAAAACGGGTTGAGGGCAAAAGTCACAACAATAAAGCCACTTCAGCAGCATCTACTTATTAGAAAGCAAAGTAAACTTGATGCTATATGCTGGCTTCCTCCTCATTAAACATTCATGCTGGAAATACCTTGTCTACAGTCAGGATGTGACCCTGCTGGGGGAGGGGAGAAAGGGAGTAACACATTGACTTATTAATCTGTCTGATGCACTGTAAGACAAAACTTTAGGAAAGCATTGCTGCAAAAATGCTGAGAATCTGTTCCCCTAAGCAATCTGATTCTCCAAATGCTGAACTACCTTGAAGGAGAACTGAGAGGCCCAGGAGAGAACCAGAGAAGAGAATGAATTAGCTTGTTCTCTTCCATGCAGAGGCATGTAAATAAAAATCAAAAGTGGCCTTTTATGCTGCTGACAGTATGGTATGTGAGGCCACTTGGTCTAATATATTAAGAGGATTAGCACTAAAGCTGCAGTGAACTTTAATATGGTTCAACCAAGCTTGTGAGTTTTTCAGTTTTAAATGGGCGCTCAGCCAGACATCTGTGATCATTAGGAATTTGGCAGTCCTAGGTATTCTCTCTCATGCTCTGAAGCAAAGCCAAACCCCTTGGGTACCAATTCTGTGGCTTCTCTATTCATTTTAGGAGAAAACTAAAAGAAGGGGCTGGATCACCAAGGAGGTCAATTCTCTGTGAAAGCCAGAATCTAAAATATGGATCTTTTTATGCTTCACTAAAAACTCACATGGCTTAAGCTTGTCAATAAAAATACATTGGTACTTTTTTACATGACTTCAAGAGGTCTGTATCCCCTACTGAAAGCAAATGTGACTTAGAAATGGAACACAGAAACTTCCTGGCTGGACTAATAGTCATCCTCAGACTAGACTTCATATCTATCAACTATAAGGGAACCATTTGGAAGCCCAACTTGCCAAAGAAATGAGAGGCACTGGATGGATTCACCCATCCCAGGGAAAGTGACTGAGACCTTCATGAAATCTCAGCATGGCAACAGGCCAGCAAATGAACACTAATTGAAGCCACCAATGTTAGAAGTTTAAGCTTAGAGAATTGTCAGTGAGGGAGATAGCTGCACAGGGCAAACATTCAGAGATATGGAACCATATGGATGTTGTACTGCACTGTTCGATTTTCCTAGGGATGTTTGGCACCTCCTCAACACAGCTACAGAGTCATTGTATGACTCATCTTCCCAGCAAAAGTAGATTTCAGGGCAGTTATGGGTAGAAAGTTGAGAGAGAGGAAAGAGAATAAGGATAGAGGGAGAAGAAAATGGAAAGGGAGAAGGAGATGGAGGAGAGGGAGGGAGGGAGAAAAAGAGAGAGAGAAAGAGAAAAAAGAGAAAGAAAAGAAGAAAGGAAAGAAAGAAAAAAGGAAGGAAAAGAAAGAAAGAGAAAGGAAGAAAGAAAGAAGAAAGAGGGGAGAGAATGAATGAATGAAAAAGGCAATTATTAAGCACTTACTGTATGCAAAGCATTGCACTGTTATGAATACAGAGAGAAAAGTAAGACAGTACTTGTTCTGGAGAAACTCATATTCTAATGGAGGCAAGAGAAGAGAAGGACAAAGAAAGGAGGGGGGTCACTGAAAATAAAGGGGAGGTGAGGAGGAAGAGAGAGAAAAGAGAGAGAAAAAGAGAGAGAGAGAGAGAGAGAGAGAGAGAGAGAGAGAGAGAGAGAGAGAGAGAAGCAATTCTAGATCCAGATTTCATGGAGCCCTTTGTTGCATGATGCCAAAGACTTTGAAACCAGACCATATGAAGTACAGTATCGAAGGAGCATCTGGGGAAAATAATTCCATGTGATGCTCTTGGGTCTACTCTAAAGCTCAAGCTTTAGCTTCAAGGGTGTAGGATGACAACATCCACTCTCTATTTCCCGCAAGCACTCTCTATCTCTCTATCTCCAGATGAAAAAAGTATACAGCCCACATAAGAATTTGAACCACTTTTATGCTACAGTTGCCACAAACAGGAGCTGAGAATTTCTAGGCAATTCCTGGCCCACCAGAAAACATTTTTAAAAATTAATCAAACTTTTCAGGGAAGGGGAAACCTCCTAGATTCAGAAATTGTTCTTCTTTTCAACAAAGGAAGGGCAATTCAGATGATTTGTGGTGACAGAACAAACAAAAGGAAAAGTGAATTGATACAGGAAAGCAGTCCAGGATTGAATCGAAAACAATGAGGCTGAGTATTTATATATCTTTTTGGTCTTTTGCCACGACAAATCTAATAACTCCGTTGTGTCCATTTTCTACCACTCTGTGTTCATTCCCCCTCAGTTAATTCATGAGGAAAGCAAGTTGGTTTGACAAAAATAGAAAATCAGCTGTTGATGTGGAATTTCCCTCCACTGGGAAAATATTTTGTATTTTTAATAAACCATGACTTCTCAGCAGAAGAAGACATATTCAAGAACAATGGTGTGGGCTGGAATATTTGCACTTACCACAGATGTATTTCCATTTATAATGATGTCATGCAAAAAGCATTGGGGGTAGAGGGGGAGGTGGCCCATAGTTTGTGCAAAAGGGAACACCCCTAAAGTAGAAAGACACAATGAGACTGTAGGCCCGAGCAGGGTCCAACTGTAGTTATCCTTTCTCCTCTCGGATATTTTAAGCAAGGCTTTTATCATCCAAAGTCCCTAAACGGATTTTTAAAAAGCACATTTCCCAGAAGTTCCTAGAAATAGAGAAACCTGTTCAGGTCCTTCAGATACCAGTTGTGCAGACAACAGTTTTCTGGAAAAGAATTTAAGTGTTGCTTCATCATTCTGCAAATTCAAACATCCCTTTCTATGTTTACTTTGGCTGTTACATCGTTAGAAAGGAGGCTGGAGACTCGATATTGTTTGTTTAATTGGTTTTGGTCTGGACTTGTGATTTTATCATTGAAGGGAACTGTTCATGTGGAAAGTGCTTTTACTAAAGCCAATTAAGTAACTGCTCTGTAATTTAGAGTCTTAGAGAATACTCCTATATTTAGTATGTATCAAAAACAGGGTTTAAACCCAGGTCTTTCTGTCTCTGAGGCTAGCGTTCTATTTACTGGACTATGCCACCTCTGATACAAATTATAATATAGGCACACTATATATATGGAGAGAGATGTAGATATAAATAGATATAGATATGGATATAGTATATAGGTTTAGATACAGTGTTTATATATAGTTTACAACACACACACATATCATGTACAGATAGAATATTTATTAAGCATTTACTACCTAACAGGCACTGTGCTAAGTGCTAGAAATAAAAATAAAATCAAAGACAGTTCCTGCCCTCAAGGAACTTATATTCTAATGGAAAAAGATAACATATAAAGGAAAGCTGGAAAGTGTATGTGGGGGGGATGGGGAGGTGAAGGATAGAGATACACAAATGATAGCATGTCTAGAGATGTCCTGGAAGTTCAGTGGAAGTTCATATCCTAGAAAGATAATACCTGTTAAATCCCAGAGTAGCTCCAGGGACAGAGTCTAGTTCTCAGGCAGAGAGGGAATGAGGATATTGCTTGAGTGAAATGAAATATATGGTTGGAGATGTCCAGGAAATCCATTCATATGCTAAAACATACATATATTTATACATTCATTTCAAAGAGGAATTAAATTCCATTAAAGGGATAAGACCAATATTCAGGGGTTGTCTATGCTTGGACTAATAAAATTCCTAATTCAATCCATGCCTCCTCCTTACTAATTGCTCCTATTTGGGCATTAGAAGAGAAAGGCCAAATCTCTTTCTATAACAACCTCATCATAATGTTGTAGCAAGTGCAAATTAGCCTAAGGTTATACATTCAGGACCTGCAAAAACCAGATAATTTCACTTTATTCCATAGTAATAGACTTCTACCTTAAGCCTTACCTGATTGTAATGAGTTACAAAGGAGGGTGGAGAGAATGTGGGAAATTTATCAGTCTTACTAGGAAAAGTCACACCAATTCTATGACCTAATGATGAGTTATGAATCAGTAGCATCATCTTAAAAGACAGTTCTTGGTCCAGGTGTTAAATTTTTATTCAATTACCTTTGTGTCTCATCAATTTCATAAAAGTCTAAAACACTTTCTTTTGTAACCATAACTAACACCATTAATTTAATTTAATTTAATTCAATTCAGCAAACATTTATAATCAACTGTGTGCAGAGCACTGGGATACATACTTCAGAAGATACAAAGATTAAGACAGATTCAAGGTCCCTGTCATCATGGAGTCTATAATTTAGTCAAGTCTTAGTTAAATATTAATCCCCTTTGCTTATCTGTAGCCTGAAAGTCTTTATAATTGTTTCTTGGAGCTATCCTTTATCCATTTTAGAGTTATTACCCCAGATTCAAAGCATTAGTACAAAGGCACCAAATTTTTAATTGAGACCTGTGTTCAAGTCCCAGTTATAATACTTACTAGCTATGTGACACAGGCAAAGAAGTGCTGATGAATGCTTAACAACTGGCTCTCTGGCAAGGGGGGAAGAAGAGAAATGTATGCACTACATACTTTTAAGGTTAATCTGCATTATTAGCATTTTCTCTATTTCATAAATCTTATCAGAAAAATGATAAATCAAGACATAAATTTGTATTGTTTGCTGATTTCTGAGGTGTAAACACTCCCACTGAAAATTTAACAATCACATGCTGGACTCAGAGTAAGACGTTTACTTCTGTGACCCTCAGGACTTCACATCTGCAAAATGTGTCTAATCTTGGCACTGTCCACCAATGAGAGCAGTTGGGAGGGAAGTACTTTCTTGACCAAAAGTGCTATACACATGTGGATTCTTATTAGTATTTCTTCTCTGCCCCAACCCAAATGATGTTTGTTCTAAAGACAATCTACTAAAACACAGGGTCTAAGTCTCGCTCAACTTGAAGTTAGACACAGGACAAAAACTGCTGCTAGTGATATGGGATCTTCCTCCCTTCCTCCCCTCATAGCTGTCATCATCTCTAGGCTCCATCAAAGGACACCACATAAAGAAGACTGGCATGTCAAGATCAATCTTTCTCAAGAGACACTCCTTGCCTGAACATTGACTGGCAGTACATTTGGAAAACTTTACCTCTGAGACCAATTATCTCTCTTCTACAATGTATTCAGCCTTCACCAGTCTGGCTTCTGGAGCCAGCTGCTTTCTATGAGGCCATATATAGATATGGTTTGGTTCACAGATGTGATTATTTAAATGAACTAAAGTCTCTAAAAAAAAATAGGTATCTTTATTAACCATCCAGGAACATAATCCCTGGGTCCTTTTTCATATTAAGAAGATCATTCTAAAATTTGCAGAAATGGGTAACTTATTATGAACCTTAGTCTTCAACTTATTACCTAGCCTTAATCACTGAAGGGACATTGCTGAATCAAACTGAGATCTGTTAAAGATCTTAGCTTAAAAAGTTCAAGGTTTCCCATTGAATCCAGGGCCATCTACAGTCAACCTGCTCTATATCTTGTAACTGGACCCAGATTGCTCTGGAGGAGAAAGTGAGGCTGGTGAGTTTGCACAGACCTCCATCATCTAAATCCAATTCACTTACATGTCATGGCATCAGCTCCCTGATGTCATGGTCCTCTTCAAGAACAAAGGACAAACAACAACAATTTGAATGAGATACCCATTCTTCGTTCAAAAAAATATGGTGACACCTGAACATACACCACCACTCCACTTAATTCTTAGAAGTAAGTAAAATTAGTAAAAGCCTTCTCAACATACCATGTTGTGTTTAGAACTCATTAAAGAGTTTTGTTATCCAACTAGCTTCTTGTGTATGTGTGTATGTGTGTGTTGTATGTGTTGTGTTGGAGGGGGAGGGGAATGTTATTCCTTCAATTTCTACCTTCATTAATCAATCAACAACTAAATTTAAGCACCTGATATGTGCTAGACAATTTGCTAGGCACTGGGGGTCCAAATACAAAGAATGAAACAATGGTTAATGACGATCAACTATAAACATTCAATTCAATATCTGCTGAGTATCTACAACATATAAAGCATTTTCTGAGGTAGGACTAAGAAAGATATAACAATGAATAAAATCAGTTGTGGTTCCTCAAGAAACTTAGAACCTAGGAAGAAATGTAGCATACACACACACACACACACACACACACACACACACAGAGAAACAGGAATAGAGAGACAGAGAGAGAGAGAGACAGAGAGAGAGAGACAGAGAGAACAAACTATAAAATATAATGGGATAAGTGCATAAGAAAGGCACAGTCAAGTGTTCTATGAGCTAGGGAAAAGACTATTTTGGTGGGTTTTGTTGGGATAGGCCTCCATGCAGTCCACTATATATTCTAGTTACAAAAATAAATCATTTATTTTTCAAGAACACAAACTGATAGAGCCTAAAAGAAAACAAGTTAGAGAAATCTAATCAATCAGAGCTATGATTAGCATGAGGTTAATGGAGTTTTGTTCTCTGGTGGGAAGAGCACACTATCATTCCTCCTACCTGATCTCCTAGAGAAGTGAGGCACAGCTGCTCCTGCTAAACTATGATACTGGGGGATAAACTGCCCTGCCCTGGCACAATTGTGCCCACAGTGGAACTGTTCTCAGTTCTGTACCACCTATGGGGTAAAACCACTTGAAAGGGAAGGGTTGGTGCTAAGAATAATCCTACTGTAAGTATATTGTGCCAAGAAGGGGCAACCCATTGCCCAATGAGTTCAGCAGGAGCAATTGTATCCCCACCCTACCCCTGTCCAAGAGACAGTGAAACAAGTTGTATCTAGATAGGATTCCCACGAAAAAGGAATTCTATTTCCTTGCCCCCACCAACATACTCATCACATATGAATTTGTTGCCATCAGTAAAAGTGACATACAACAGCAATACTTTCTATTCATATTGATCATTAAAGGTCAAAATGCTTTCTTAGTTATTGTATATCTTCAAGATAATTCATCTATGTAATTATCTTTCAGGTAGACAGAAGCTAGTATTATTATTATTTCATAGATATGAAAACCAAGACACTGAGGGACAATGAGGTTAGGTTGGTTAGGAACACCTTGAGCTGGCATTAACAGAAATCCACTCATCCTTATGTGCTAACCATTATAGTTATGATTTCTTTTTGTGCATTTTATGAATCATGTCAGAATCTACCAGGACAGAAGACAATGAGAGCCTTGCCCACATGCCCTGTTTACTTGAATGATAGACTTTATATTTTCTTTTGACTATCTGGTCTCAAAAGTATCAATTTAACTCATCACAATTCCTTGCCTATTACATTGAGTTCCAACAGTATCAATATATTATATCTTTGTGTTGTCCAAAAGCAAAGTACCACTTTATATAGATATGTTTGCAGGATTTTGATACAAAAGAGCAAAAAGGATGTTGTTCTCTTTCTTTTTTGGGTTTTAAACTTTGCTAGGCTGGGTTTGGCTCCCTCATCTGAATGTCTAATCAGGAAGCCTTCATCCCTCAAGGGTTTTCATTTAGCACTGTTACATAGCAAGCAAGTGTTTTCTTTTTAAAAATTTCCATGACATCAACATAATGCCTGATCACAAAATGTGATGGAAATGGTGAGAAAATTAGCTTCTTGGGGGGTAGGAGGGGGGTCTGGAAGAGGGTTGAAATGTATTATGGGTACCAATTAGCAAAAACCTGGGCTAACTGTGCACCTCAGAAGCAGGATCAAAAATGAATGGATCTCTACAAAATGGCAGAAATGACTGCTTCCTCAAAATCTTTCATTTGGCCATAATGAAAGAAGAGAAGTTTGAACCCGAATAGCAGCATTGTTTAGTGGGAAAACTTGCTCTGCTAATACCAATTTAAGCACTGAAGTGTAAGAGAGAATCCTAGCAAGAGAAATGTTCAGTTTCAGATGTCTTGTATTCAATCTCCGCCAACCCAAACCATCTGCCTGCCACTCATTCTTCTGCGGGAATTAAGATTCTAATAACTTCAGGATTGCCACACTGGCTCAAACCAACAGCCAACTTCATCCAGTATAACTCTAAAAAGAGAGAGTTGGGATAAAAGGCCTCTAGTTCTCTTCCAGCTTCAAATCTATGATTCTATGATCCTTTATCATCTCTAACAACAGCACTGATAGTTTGTCTTCCATATTGTCAAATTCCAGAGTTTAGGAATGCAATTCAAACATCCCTAGTTCCTTTTAATAATGTTTTGAATTAGGAAGCATTGTGAAGAAACACAATAATGAAATTTAACATTTTTGGTGATCAAATATATTTAAAAGGTCTGTAGTAGGAGGAAATTGAACCCCTTTAAGAGTATGTTTCCATGAAAAGAGCACCAAATTTGAGGTTCAAAGACCTGGGTTCAAAACCTGTTTATGCTCTTGTGAGAACTTGGACAGATCACTTAAATTATTTGATCCTCAGTTGTCTCACCTATAAATTTAGGGGATCACATTAAATCCTCCCAGCAAAAATATTATGATTTGAACCACATATGGCCTTCACAAGACCTAGTTAAGGCCTTATATGCAATATTTGCTCAAAACAGTAATTCATAAAGGGTAAGTATTTATCTCAAGTCTTGATTACAGAAAACTCTCATACCATTTGGAGGAAAGAAGCCTATATTTTCTATTTCTCACCTGAGAAAGGACATGTCATAACTCAAAAAGATTTTGGAGACATGCAAGTGATCTGGCTAAACTAAGATAAATGGAGGAAAAATAGACATCTCTCTAACTAAAAAAAAAAGAAGAAAAGGCAGTAAGAAAACTGGAAGAAGTATAGATTGTCTTTAATTTGAATAAGTTTTCACTCCAAGTTTCTTCAATACTCTGCTCCCCTAGTAACAAGTGGCACCCTTTTATGAGTTAGAAGGAAAGCAATCTGCCCATATAGAGCTTGATCCCAGATATCCAAATCCTTAGCATTATACTTTAACTCAGCCTAGTCAGGACAATGATAGACTAGGACAAACAGAACACACATTCCTATACCTGACTACCAATACTTCTTCTGGGCCTGGTGGTAGGGAAGACATTTATGGGTCAAGGGAAAGGTAGTTTCTGCAACTAGACAGTTTAAAGCCTCCAATGGGAACAAAGCAACAAGGTAATTAGGCAGAGGGTAGGGGATAGAAGTTGCATATTTGCCTTAAGTGAAGAGAGGACTTTCCAAGAAACCAGGAGGGTTCACTGCTCAGGGGAAAGCAGTCACTCTGAGATTGAAAAGGTTTCTTAGTCTGGTAGAAAACTTCCCCATAGCTCATTCATCTCATCTGCCTGGGCAACTGAAAATAGTTGACATAGATGACACCAATGGCAGGATTTTAGCAAAGAAATGATGGTGGAAATGGAAGACCATGGGGGATGGATAGGGTAACAGAAAAGGATGATCTAGGAAGAATGACATATGGCAGAAGAGTAAAGAGCACTGAGCTGAAGTAGGAAAAATGACAGCTGCCTCTATTCACCTATGATAATAGTAACCATTCTTTATATATCTCTAACCCTTTACATATATTATCTCATGTTTGCCTTATAATAACCCTGTGAAATAGTTTTACTATCTCTAGGGGTATTGTCAAGCTCAAATGAGATAAAAGATGTAAAGTACTTTGTAAACCTTAAAACACCATATATTATATGGTATTATTATTATAATTAACCTATAGTCATGAGACTTCCAGTTTGGTGGTGACTTTACTTGCTGAGTCTTCTACTGTACTTTTTCTGAACTCAAACAATATTTAAAGAACAATACTGGGGTGTATTGACAATTTTTTAACAACAAGGCTCTCAGAAAAAGAGAAATATGTGATGTTAAATCTGTATCATTACTACATTCTTGAGTCTAGACAATGAATTAAACAATAAATCAAGCCCTGATTTGCAGGATTGCTGATTTCTGATCTGTAAATGCTCACAATGAAATGTTAACAACCAGCCCTCTCCAGTGAGTTAGAGCTCGCTCCAGCACACCTCTGGCTATCCGCATTTTATAAATGAGGAAAGTGAGTCTCAGAGGTCAAATGTCTTGCTTATGATCTCATTACTTAGTATCAGCAGAGGCAGGATTTAAACCAAGGCCCAATGTTCTATCTATTATGAAGCACTGTCTAATCTATGAAAGGGGCTTGATTCTAATAACCTAACTTATAAGACCACTTGTAAAAAATGTTTATTTCTTCTTTACTGGCTATTGGATATGTCTATCTAATAGTCTCCCTCAGCCCCAGCTGCTTCTCATTTTCTTTGCTCCTTCCTGCTGTGGGCGAGGAAGTGAGAAGGAGAACACAGACTAATGAGGATCCAGCTGTCACTCAGCTAGTTATTTCCCTGGTACTGGGCAAGACATCTCTGATTCACATAATAAAGTCATTTGTACACAATTTTTTAATTCCACCAGGCCCTGCCTCATTACTAGTGTTGAAGTGACAGCCTCACTGGTTTCATAGAGCTCCTCCTGTCTCTTCAATGTAGCAAAGGAACATGTCAATAGCTTTGAAAATACCATAGGTATATCTGAGCAGAGGGGTGAAGATCTTCTCAGACCAATTCCTTTCTAAGACACTGACATCCAGATAATTTTCTTCATACAACTTTGCAGAAAACCAGTCTGACTACTTCTCAAGAAGACATCTTTTATTCAGTACAATTATTTTTTCTTAATTACCAGAAATGGTACCGTTTTGTAAAATAGTTTTGAAATAGCATTGTACTGCAAATCTCCTATATAATACAATGATACTATAATCTAAAGATAGTAAATGTTAACTAAATTAAGTTAATGCTTTATAAAAATGTTTGTTCTCAACTCTAGTATTTACCAACCATGTGACCATGGACAATCCATTTTTCTAAGTGTCATCTTTTAAAATAGACATAAAATCTGAACTATTTACCTCACAGTGTTGGTGTAAGGAAAATATATTGTAAACCTTAAATACATAATATTTTATTATGAAATATCATTATATATAATATATTTATATAATGCATTATATACTTATCACATATTTATTTTCATCATTATATAACCATATAATGAGTTGTCTTCTTGTGATTATTTATTATTACAATTATTAAACAGAAAGACTATCTGATAGTATAGGTATGAAATCACAGAACTGTAAAAATGTGGAAAAGACTTTAGAAATCATCTTCTCTGACTCCAGTTTCCAAGTGCATTATGCTAAAATTGAAGCACAGAGAACAATGACTTGCACAAGGTAACTGCTTTTAGCACATAGAATTTCCTTGTCTTTTAACTGTCAGCTTGGCTAGAATGCCCTAAAGCAGCAGTTCTCAAATTTTTTGGTGTCAGGACCCCTTCATATTCTTAAAAATTGAGGACCCTAAAGAGCTTTTGTTAATGTGGGATTCATCTATCACTATTTACTGTATTAGACATTAAACTTGATAAAATTTAAAGATAATATAAACATTTATAAAAAATAACCATAATTTCCAAAACAAAAATATTAAGTGACATTGCATTTTTTTCAAATCTCTTTAATGTCTCATATCTGTTTCTGCATTCAATTTGTTACAATATGTTGATTTGGTTGAAGTATATGAAGAAAATCCAGTGTCATACGGGTATGCAAGTTGGAAAATGCAGGAGTGTTTTAATAGGCAAATAACGCCTTATGTAATTAGAAAATAGTTTTGATGAAAATAGTTTCAACATCAAGACCCCTCCTGAACAGGACTCAGGGACTTCTCAGTGGCCCCTGGACCACATCTTATGAAGCACTGCTCTAAAAGAGAAATAAGAACCATCCCATTGCCTGTATAATAAATATTTTTTTTAGACAGTGGGGGGCACAGCGTGGATCAATGATGGCCAACCAACAAGAGGTCAGTTTCTTTACTGCCTCTAATTCTACCCTTTACCAATAGCACGTGGCAACCCCCAGACATACTATCCCTGATAACTCTGTTCAAGTGCCTGGCATCATTAGAATTTGCCCCACTTGCCAAGCAGATGTAGCTTCATCCTGTCAATCATTACTTATGGGGTAAATTGTAAGACTAAGACTGTATATTTTATGCAAAGTTTGGTGATCTGCTTTAACTCATGATCAGTGTAACTGGAAGTTTAAATATTCTAATGTTGATTGAAAGAGGTAGCATGACAGATCATGCCAAGTTTTATTTATTTGTACCTTCTTATTTTCACTGTTTTGTTAAGCTTCCTGCAGTTCAGTTCAAAGGATGACAAACCCATTGCATACACAAAAAGGAAAGTGCTGGTCTTGACTAGCAGATAGATTTGGTTGATTGAAAAGTTAATTCAATGATACAAGCCTTCATTCACCTGGCCCCCTGAATGTGCACAGAATATTTCTCTGACCATTTTCCCCATTGTCAGAGTGGATAACTTGGGCTCCAGGCATCTAATCATCTTCCCTAACCCTTTGCCTTCTTGTCCCACTCTCTGAAAAAAAAGAAAGCATCTCACCTGTCTGAGACAGGGATCCTGCCTACATGCTAATTAGATCTGAGCTGTGCTTTTTTTTTTTTTTTTTTTTTTTGGCTAGGCTTTGTTCTGGGCATATATTTTTCTCCAACCACTATCTAAATTCCTCTCAGTTACAAAAATTCAGTATCCTTGAATTCTTTTTGTTAAGGCATTTAACATTGCCTGAGCTGAAAGTTGATCTTGTGTGGATTGGATGATGGAAGAGGAGAGAGGGAATGGGAAAGAGAGATGAGTTGTAAAAGACGGAGGTTTTGTTGCTTAGAGACTGAAACGACCATCTCATTACCCCAGTTTCCAGTCCACTGGCCTGTAGAATGAGAGTTCTTTGGGTCACTCTCAGTTCTGGGGCACCAGCTGGGTTCCTTGCTCTATCCTTTCAGTTGCTGGGCTGTTTCCTACTCTTGAGACATTTTTTTTACCCAGATAAGAAGAAACCAGGACTTCATGTTTTTCAGTGAAGAGCACATACATAGTCTGGGGTTTATGTGTCTGTTATGACTGAAATGAGAATGATCACCAAAAAACAAAATTAAAAAAAAAACTCTAGCTCCCCAACTATCAAAGTCATTTCTACCAATCAATCTTGAACTAGCTGTACCTCAACTATGGATTATTTACTAAGATCTCATCTTAAAGTATGCAAGACCTTCCAAGATACCCTGGTGTTAGCAAATGAGTTAGCTCACAAGGTGATTTATCATTATTACAGGTCATTAGTTCTTTCCATGTTTAAACTTGCCTCTTCTCTAGTCCATGCCTTTGCTGTGATGCTGGGGTCATGAACAAACACAGAAAGCTGGGTTTTATTAAGAAGGTATTCATCAGACCTTGTTTATACCTGCTACAAATTATATGGCCAAAAAGAGACAAATGAGAATGAAGATACTTAACGAGAAAAAGTCGACTGATATCTGGGTTGAGGTGAAAGGGGGTGGGTAGGAAGAATTCTTTCTAATACATGAAATTATAATACAACACAAACGTTAAACTTTATTCCTCTGTTGACATTTCCCTGATAAAGCTTCATTTTTTTTAGCTGGGAGACTCTAATATCAATCATCCTTAATAGGGAGGAAATGAACTGTTTTGTGGCTCTTGTCACTTTCATAATAATGCCCTACCCAAGGAACGGTGGAGCATATATGCTCCATCTAGCTTTAGGGTAGGAAAATGTTACTGCACTGCCCTCTAATGGTGCTAGCCTTCCATGCATCCCAGGACAGGACAGTTTAAGGTTGAGCTGTTGAAGCACCATTTCCATCAGCCCCATCAGAGACAAAAAATGAACATTCCATAAGAGTAGAAGGAATCGCTACTATAGACGGCAAGCTTGAGTCATCATCTAAGAATACTGGGTACTTTAAGAGGAAGCTGCCTCATGTAATTTGTGTATCAGATCCTAGGTCAATGAGGACATTGATTGGTGGAGCCAGTATGAGGTATCTTCATTGAAACAAAATGGATCCTTTTTGGGAAGGAAGCAAGACAGAGAGTGGTTTTCTGTTCCTTTAAATTCGTTCTCATAACCACTGAAATTTTGTCCAAAGTTAAAGTCAGCATCCTCGTCCACATTGACAGTTTGAGCTTCCAGATTCCCTCCTTTCAGGCCTGTGTTTTAATTGACTCCAAAAGACCCAGAGGAGAGGCAGAGGAAGCATTAGGTCTTGGCTGCATTCGGCACATTTTCCAGCTCTCTGGCCTGACCTCCCACTGCCCCTGAAGTTTGACAGGGAAAGGAAATAGCTTCATAATTACGACTGAGCTAAAATAAGGAGGAGGCTTCTTCCACATAGCATAGGGAGGACCTGCATCAAAACTAACTGATCAAATCCCATAAATATTAATAATGCTGTTTAAAGTGACGGGGCGGGGGGAAGGGGGCGGGGTTCTCTGCCACACCTCAGCCCAGCAGCTTCTAGAGCACAGCTGCTGCTTGCTGTCTTGGAGTTCCATTTATAAATAATTAAAATGTTGTGTGGGAAATTACCACCCTGCCTGTGAAAGCTCTCATTGTGTGGGTGCCCATCAAAGAGGGAATCCCAAATTAGTGTGAAGTTGCAGAAGATGGGGTGGGCTGTGTTATTTGGGTACATATGTGCTTGGGTGTGTATGTGTGTGTGTGTGTGTGTGTGTGTGTGTGCACACTCGCGATTAAAAGGAGGTTGGGGGAGGAGGAGAAGAACACTGGTCCATTTGCTGCTTCAGTTTCTTTAAGAGACTAATCTAGGTCAAAGCATTGGCTTTAACCCTTGTCTATTATGCTTTCTCCTAACTGGGAAAACCAGATGTGTGTGTGGGGAAATCAAATGAGAAATGGGAAATGGTAGGACCAGATCCAGGGACAGAAAGGAATTCTTTGAATAGCTGAGGACAATTTCAGTTCATACGAAAACATACATAACCAAATGAGGAGGTTGGGATGGAAGTGAAAGTGGATTGGAAACAATGAAAGAAGAAAAGCTCAGTAATTGTGTCATGGCAGAAATAATAGGGTCTAAAACGAAATCAGATTTCACATGACACTCCTACACATTAGTTGAAATGGCAATTTTTTTTCTTATCCCTTTTTTTTTACTAGAGGTAACAACCATCAGCCTGTGTGTGGTTGACAGCTGCCAAATGCAGACTGAGTTACTCTACTTTGCAGATTTTGAAATTTCTCTGCTCATCTCCCAGAAACAGACTACATCTATTCTGAATGGGAGTTCGAGAGGGAATTTATTAATAAATTACATCTTATAAATACTAAAAAGAAAAGATATTGATGAAACTTGTTTTTAAAAGTTTGGTTCAAGAGATTTAAAACTATGATTTTTTTTATTTTCCTATTTTAAAATTTCCTACATTCATTCATTTTTTTAAAAAGAAGCTGATTCAAAGTAAGTTTGCTTTTTTTCTTTTCATTCATTATTTGAGACATTCATCTAAGAAATATTTATCTAATGCTACTTATGATACACAAGTCATCTAGGTGGCACAGAGGACAGAGTGCAGGGCCTGGAGTCAGAAGACTCATCTTCCTGAGTTCAGATATGGTCTTAGACATTTACTATCTGTGTGATAGTATCCGGGCAAGTCACTTAAGTTTATTTGCCTTGATTTCTGCATCAGTAAAATGAGCAGGAGAATGAAATGGCAAACCACTCCAGTGTCTTTGCCAAGAAAACCCCTCAGAGTCAGGCAAAAACAACTCAAACAACAACTGAAACACCTGTATACAAGAGACTTGGGAATATATGCATATATCACATACACACATGCGTATATGCATAAATGTGTGTGTTGATGTGTGTGTGTGTGTGTGTGTGTGTGTGTGTGTAACAGTCAATGTCCTAAAGGAATTTACCAACTGGACAAGTTTTTTTTTTTTAATAAGGAATAATTGGTATTTCTACTCTGATGTTTATAGTTATTCCTAATTAAAAATTTTAGACATCTCATTTTCCATAGACTATCCAAATGCTATAGAATTACAATTATGATCATTGCTAGGATAACTTGCTATAAAGATTGCACTGATTTTTAAAAAAATGTCCAAAAAAAAGGGTACTGCTTTATTAACAACTCAAATGTATATACCACTTTAAGGTTTACAAAGCCCTTTGTCCAAAACAACACTGTGAGGTAGGTGGTGCAAATATAACATTTTAAAGATGAGAAAACTAACATTCAGACAAACTCACACAGCAAATAAAAGTGCATTTGAAACCAGATCTCCCGACTCAAAGTTCAGCATTCATTCCCTGGAACAAATGATCTATAACAAGAGATTCAGAGACCCCAGCCTAGCCAGATATGCTACATGGGAGAAACAGAGTAACATAGTAAATAAGAACATTCTCAGGCTTTCCAGGAAAATATGAAAGATCAGCATTTAAATCCTGATTTTGACTCTTCTAGCTATGTATTAATGAATAAGTTACTTTACCTCATCTTGAAAGTGAAAAGAATATCATCTATAGTACCCCAACAAGATTGTTTTGAAGCCCAAATGAGATAGCATATGTAACCCCTTTGTGCATTTTTATATATATACTCTTTCTGTGTATATGGGATCATAGGATCAAGTTAGAGCTATAGTTCGGTCATTTCAGTCATGTCCAACTCTTTGTGACCCCATTTGGGGTTTTCTTGGCAGAAATACTAGAGTAGTTTACAATTTCCTTCTCCAGCTCATTTTGCAGATGAGGACCCGAAGCAAACAGGGTTAAATGACTTGCCCAGGGTCACACAGCTAGTAAGTATCTGAGGCCAGTTGAACTCAAGAAGATGAGTCTTCCTAACTCTAGGCCCAACATTCTATCAGCTGAACCACCTAGCTGCTCATAGAAGGGACCTAAAAGGATGATCTCATTTTATAGAAGAGGAAACTAAAGATCCAACAAAAGGTGAAGTGCCTTCCCCAAGGGAACATAGGTCTCAAGCGATCAAGTGGCAGAAGTGGATTTGAACCCTGAAATTCTCTGGCTCCAAATTCATTTTTTTTTGCCCACCATACCACACTGACTTCCACAAGTTGGTTCCACTCAGGAGATCATAAGCATTGTTTTGTTTTTGTTCCTGTATTCCCAGCACCTAGCACACAGTAGGTACTCAATAAAAGTTTGTTGGATTTCATTGAATTAAACTTTTAAGTGTTATATAAATAGCAGTTATTATTTTGTTACAAAAATCTATATTCGACCAACTTACAAACCTCCATCTTTTTAATAACAGGAAAATTAGTTATAAGGAATTCTGGAACAATGATGAATTTGATTATTTCACAAAAATCATGGAACCCGTGACTTGTCTTGGACCATGTCCCAAGATAAGTAATACAAAAAGGCCCTCAAGCGTATTTATAGGAAACATAAAACTTAGAACAGAGTCTTTAGAGCTAAACATAGTCCAACACTTTTGTTTTACAGAGGAGGAAAGTGAGGTGGAGAGAAGGATTGAACTACCCAAGGTCACACAGGTAGTGATTAGACAAGCCAGTGATTATGCCATTCAGTTATCTGAAATTGTTGAAGTAAGTTTGCACTATGACGAGACAGCTGCTATCACTGAAGCAAACCTCATTTGCATCCACTCACATACTGACTTGGAGCTGGACTCCGTAACTGAGTTAAACATTTGTGCTACCAAGCCTTCCTCTCAGAGTTCAGCCAGACTGTTTAGCTGACACATTTCTAGGTTTCTTCACGTTCCTATGTCCCATGAAAACCATGGGGGTGGCACTCATTCTTTCCTTGTATTCAGCCTTCCTTGAGACTAGGAGCTGCATTTTGTGACATGTTGTGGGAGGTGAGGGTGTTATATCTAGAAAGGCGGCTGTGTAGCACTTAGACAAACATTGTTTTTGTCTATGGAGTTTGTGCAACATAGGAACATAGAGGCAGAACCCTAGAAATTTAGAATCCCATGGAACCCTTGAAGTAAAAGGGACTTTTGAGGGTCCCTTTGAGGGTCCCTTTGAGGATCAGACATCCTGCAAAATATAGAAGGAATCATCCCTAAAATATCCCTGAGAGGTTCTTAAAGTTGGGAGACCTGGACTGGAACCCTAGTTCCAATATTTATTAGCTATATAGTTATGAGTAAGTCACTTAATCTCTGACATGCTGGCTTTTCTGATAGAATACAAACTTTTTGATAACAGAGATTGTTTCATGCATTCATTTATCCCCAACACCTAGTACACTGTCTGGCACATAGTCAGCATTTAATAAATGCTTGCTGAATGACTGGTCTGAGCCTCAGTTTCCCCATCTATAAAATGGGGATAATGGTACTTATACTATATACCTCACAGGGATGTCCTGAGGAAATTCTTCCAAGGGCCTTAAAGAAACATAAAGGTGAGCTATTAGATTATAATTATTGTTTTCCTCAACCCTTCTCTTGAACATATCCTGGGATGAAGAATTTACCACCTCAAAAGCAAGACCAAGGGTGCAGGGTTGGGGTTCTGGGGAATAGAGAGGGAAGAGGAAGGAAGGAGATAATTCTAAAAGAAAGTTCTTGCTTGTTTTGGTTCAAAATCTGCCAACCTTCAACTTCCAACCCATTGTTCCTAGTTCATCTTTCTGGAACTAAATACAAAGACTCTCTTCCATGTGGTAGTACTTTTTAATATTGAAGGAAAGCAGAACCTGTCCCTCTCCTCACCCCAGCCTGCCAAACATCAGCACTTTCTTTAGTCATACCTCCTACAACAGGGCTTTGTAATCACTCACCATCTTGAACACTCTCCCCTAGATGTACCCTGTTAAGTCATGACTCTTTTCAAAAATAGAGGGACCAGAACTGATTACAGTACTCTAGATATGCTATAAGTACCCCAAGGGAGATGATCATCTACTACAATAAAACTATAATCTCCCTTTGTCAGGGCATTATATTGTAGTGTTGTGGAGAACAGCAATTATCGTTGCTATGGGGAAAGCGTTTTGTAAACCTGAAAGCATTCTATAAATGTGAGTTATTATTATTATTATTATTGCTACTATTAATGCAGCCTAAAGCTTCATTAGTGTTTTTTATCTACTCAATGAATTTGTTGATTCATTCAACATTTACTTTGTATCTTTTATGTGCAAGATGCTGTGTGCAGAGGGAACAAAATAAAGAAGACATACTCAAGGCAGAGCCAAGATGGCGGAGGGAAAGCAGGGACTGTCTTGAGCTTTCCCCCAAGCCCCTCCAAATACCTATAAAAAATGGCTCTAAACAAATTCTAAAGTAGCAGAACCCACAAAAAGACAGAGTGAAACAAATTTCCAGCCAAAGACAGCCTGGATGGTTGATCAGAAAGGTATATTACACTGGGCGGGGAGAGGAGCGCAGTTCAGTGTGGGCACGCAGGCCGCAGCGACCCTGGAGCAGGCCTCAGAGGACTGAATCGCAGGCAGCTATGGTGGTTTCCAGACTTCTCAACCCAGGAACGCCAAAGACAACTTGGAAGGTCAGTGGGAAAAGTCTGTGACTGTGGTTAGAGAAGAAGCTAGGTCTCAGCCACCCCAAGGGCCAGGACTGTTTCCTGAGCTTCCAGACCACAGACTGAGGGGGAATCAAGTGGCTGATCAGAGGGGGATTGCAGGGATCTCTTTGCCAGGGCTGAGGCAGGAATCTCTTGCTTTACCAGTGTTTGGATCTGGGTCACAGTTCTGAGGGGCAGTCCTGGGGCAAGGAGGAATGCTGGTGCGGCTGAGCTTCTTGTGGCGATGGAGAGAAAACACCTCGCCCCTTTTCATAGCACCTTGGAAAAACTGAAAATTTTCAGGTCCCTAGAAGTATCTCTGAAAACAACTGCACAAAACCCCCAAAGCTTGGGACAGTACACTCTTCACACTGGAAGCAGACTTTTACCTTAACAGAGAGTTTAAACTCAAGTAATTGGCCGGGGTCATGAGTAAGCAGCGCAAAAAGAGTCAGATTATATTATCTTACTCTGGTGACAAAGAAGATCAAAACATACAACCAGAAGAAGACAATGAAGCCAAAGCTCCTACATCCAAAGCCTCCAAGAAAAATATGAATCAGTCCCAGGCCTTGGAAGAGCTCAAAAGGGATTTGGAGAAGCAAGTAAGAGAAGTAGAGCAAAAACTGAGAGTTTTGCAAGAAAATCATGAAAAACAAGTCAACAGCTTGCTAAAGGAGACCCAAAAAAATACTGAACAAAACACTGGTTAAACTGAACATCCATTACCCAGATAGTTCCTGGACTTTTCTTCCCAAGTGTCTTTGTTCTTGTACTCCTATGTATATTACACACCTACCCCCAACTGAAGTCCCATCTGTTCCTCGAAGTCTACATCCCATGTTGTCTCCTCCTCCATGAAGCTGTCCCTGATTTCCTGAGTGACACACAATCCCCTCCTTCTTCTGAACTCTCTTAGTGTTTTTTTCATAATTCTTTAATCCACTTATCATAATCGATTTGCATTATACTTTATAGGATATTACTATGTGTCCTGTGCTTGGCATATAGTAAGAACTTAATAAATATTCTTTTTTTCATTAAATCACTCATTCCTTTTTGTTCATGGATGTGTTGTTTTCCTTGCCTTAAGGATGTATTTTTTTTTATGTTTGTTTGTTTTATTTTTTTGCTTTCAACATTTACTTCCACAAGATTTTGAGTTCCAAATTTTCACCCCATCTCACCCCTCCCCCCACCCCAAGATGGCATGCATTCTGAATACCCCTTCCCCTAGTCTGCCTTCCCTTCTATATCTCCCCCCCTTCTCTTATCCCCTTCCCCTTCAATTTTCCTGTAGGGCAGAATGGATTTCTGTACCCCATTTCCTGTATTTCTTATTTCCCAGTTGCATATGAAAATAACACCCTAAAAAATAGCCTAACCCAAATGGCAAAAGAGGTCCAAAAAGTCAATGAAGAAAAGAATGCCCTAAAAAAACAAAATTGGCCAAATGGAAAAGGAAGTCCAAAAGATTACTGGAGAAAATACTTCCTTAAAAATTAGAATAAAAATGATTGGACTATCTGAAAGCCATGATCAAAAAAAAAGCCTAGACATCGTCTTTCAAAAAATGATCAAGGAAAACCGCCCTGATATTTTAGAACCAGAGGGCAAAATAGAAATTGAAAGAATCCACTATCTCCTCCTGAAAGAGATCCCCAAAGGAAAACTCCTAGGAATATTGTAGCCAAATTCCAGAGTTCCCAGGTCAAGGAGAAAATATTACAAGCAGCCAGAAAGAAACAATTCAAGTATTGTGGAAACACAATCAGGATAACACAAGATTTACCTGTTTCTACATTAAGGGACCACAGGGCATGGAATATAATATTCCAGAGGGCAAAGGAGATAGGATTACAACCAAGAATCACCTACCCAGCAAAACTGAGTATAATTCTTCAGGGGAAAAAATGGTCATTCAGTGAAATAGAGGACTTTCAGGCATTCTTGATGAAAAGACCAGAGCTCAATCGAAAATTTGATTTTCAAATACAAGACTCAAGCGGAACATGAAGAGGTAAACAGGAAAGAGAAAATCCTAAGAGACTTATTATGGTTGAACTGTTTACATTCCTGCATGGAAATATGATATTTGTAACTCATGAGACCTTTGTCAGTATTAGGGTAGTTGGAGGGAAAAAATTATATGTGTGTGTATATAGATAGATAGATAGATAGATAGATAGATAGATAGATAGATAGAGGGCACAGGGTGAGTTGAAGATGAAGGGGTGTAACGTACATAGAAGTACAAGAACAAAGACACTTGGGAAGAAAAGTCCAGGAACTATCTGGGTAATGGATGTTCAGTTTAACCAATGTTTAGGATAAGCGAAGGGAAGGAAACTGGTTAGAGGGTTCATTAGGGGAGCCTGATTAATTTACTGAGTTTAAAGTAATAAGGCCATTTCTTGAGATTATGAGTCTATCTCCTTATGGAAGGTTTGCATATGGCTGTTGCCACTTTCCTTAAGAAGACTGAAGACATCTCTTAGGCCTGGGTACTTGACCCATTCAGTCCTTATTGAAGATAAATAATTAGATCAAAACATTCAGGGATGATTTGATTAGCTCATGTTACTGTATATTGGAGCCACCCTTTTCAATTATATTTAGAAAAGTGGAGCATTCAGGGGTCTTTCAAAAAAGTCAGAAAAAAAGAACTGAGAAAGAGCTGACCTGGATCCCAATGAGTGTGGGATACAGTCTTTGTATCTGCACTCTCTCACACTTGGAATATTTGGAACATCTGGCAACCTTAGAAAGACAAAGGGAGAAGCACATTGCAATTGCACATGTTCTTAAATATATGTTCCAGTGAGAAGTGGTAACATGGTTTCTCAAATACATGGCCCTAGAAGAGGGCCTAGAAGAGGATTGGGCCAAATGACTCAACTTCCTGGGTAAAGAACAGGAAGTTTTAATGATGAAGTCCTGGAAAGTTTCTGAACCCAACATTCTAGAGAGGGAAGAAAGTATTCTTTGACAGTGCAAGACTTGGAAAAAAATACAAATATAGACATGGTCCTGAATAGAGAAGCACTGTATTTTATGATTTTTACATTTTCTACAGAGTGAAATGAAGTTTCTCTTATGCCTGATATGCATGTTTCCTTGAATATTTACATGGGCCCTGGGACCCTTGGTCTTTGGAGACCCAGATATGAGTTATATTTAGGAGTTCCTGGAGGAGCCACATAGAGATGATTTGAGGGCACCCTCCAGAATCAATGTAAGCCCAATGCAGGTCCATGTAAGTCCAGAACTTGGGAGCTGAACCATAGATTATATTTGACATAAAGCTAGAAAAGTAAACAGACTGGGATGGATCCTGAATGCCAGGCTAATCCAATTCAATTCAACAAACATTTATTAAACACTACATACAAGATTCTGTCCATCCATTCAACCCATTTATAAACATTTATTAAGCACCTACTATGTACCAAACACTGTGCTAAGTGCTATAATAAAAAAGACAGTCCTAGCCCTCAAAAAGCTTGCAATCCAAGGGGGTGAGAAAACACACAAAAGAAAACATTGTGTTAAGTGGTAGTTAGCATAATGAATAGGGCACTACACCTAGAGTTAGGGAGACCAGAATTAGAATCCCACCTCAGATACTTCCTAGTTGTGTGGCCTGCATGACTGACAAGCTCTGTTAGCCTAAGGTTCATCATCTGTACAATGGGGATAATAATAGCAGTCAGTCAACTAGCATTTATTAAGCACTTACTATGCGTCAGGCACTGTGCTAACTGCTGGGGTTACAAATAAAGGCAAAAAATCATACCTACCTTGTGAAGATCAAATAATACGACATATTTAAAGAATTCTGAAAATCTTAAATTCTTTATAAATGTTAGCCATTGTTGTTTTTAGTAAGAAACACTGAAGATACAAAGACAAAGATAAAAAAAGTCTCTGCTCTCAAGAAGCAGGTTACCTGATACTAGAGGCTACACACATAAACAGATATATAAATACAAAATAATATGAAGAATGAGAACCCTATCATTTTTTCTAGTTTAATTTTTTTTTAGTTTAGTCCTTGTTATAATAGAGGGAAGAGAAAAATAATACTCCAAGAAAATTGTAGGAAGTGAGAGCCCAAGGATTACAGGGTATCAGAGCAGCCTGAAGAAAAAGGATGGGGCCTCTTCAGTTACAGAAGGAATAGCTTGATAGTTAAGACAGAAAAAAAACAACCACAAAAATGTAAGAGTTGTCCACAGTAAGTCATGATGATTGCATTGCTGGTCATGCCACTGTGGGAGCCAGAGTGCTTCCTGGACTCTCTCAGTTGCAGCAGCACAGAAGAAAAAGTGAGAGTCATTTGTGTTGACCCAGCATTTGCCATGGACAAGATCCCAAATGCAGTGTCCTGAAAGAAGCATAATGTTCTCATCACCAAATTTCTCCTCATACATGGATTTTTCACCAGTGCCATTATAGTATTAGAAAGTCACCATCCTGGCATTAAAACCCAGGCTGTAGGGTTTGGATTTTACTTAGTAATTGCTAACTACTGGCATTTATATAGTGCTTTCAGGTTTGCTAAATACTTTACATATGTTATATCACTTACTCCTCAAAACCACCCTCTGAGGTAGGTGCTAATATCATCTCCATTTTACAGATGAGGAAACTGAGGAACAAAAGTTAAGTCACTTGCCTGGGGTTATCCAGCTAGTAAATGTCTAAGGCAAGATTCAAACTCAGGGCTTCTGAATCCACATCCAATGTTCTATCGACTGTGCTACCAATAAATAGATTATGGGGAGGCATTAGAGGTTATGGAGCAGTGGGCTAATGGGATCTAAATTCTGCAACAGAAAGAATATTTTAGCAGTGGTGCATAGAATGGATTGGATGGGGGAAAGACAGAAGGGAGACAGTACAGGCAGCTATTAAAAAATACTAGGTAAAGAAGGGAGGGGGAAAGACCCTGAACTAGGGTGATGCCAGCAAGAATAAAAAGAATGAAAGGAATGAGAAAGATAGAGTGAAGGCAGAATCAATTCCAAGGTTTCAAGCCTGGATGACTAGGAGAATGGTAGTGTCATTAACAGAAATAGGAAAGTCAAGAGGAGGAACAGATTTTCAGGGAAAGATGAGTTCATTTTTTGAAATGTTGAGTTTGAAGTGTCATCAAGATATCCAGAGAGGTATTTCCAGTAGGTAGTTATACATGTGGGTCTGGAACTCAGGAAAAGGGTCAGAGTGGAAATATAGATTTAGAATTTTTTTTTTTTACAAAGAGGTAATAGTTGAAGTGGAATGAGTGGATGAGAGAGACAGAGTAAAAGAGAAAAAAGAACAGAGCTTGGAAAATGGTCACATTTAGACTGTGGGAAAGGGAAATACATAAAACAAAGGAGAGAGAATGAAAAATTAGACAGGGAGGCAGAGAAGCAGGACAGTTGCAGCATCATCTCTGACTACAAGAGTATGCAGTAGAAGATGGTGGCCAGATGTCAGAAGCAACAAAGAGATGGAGGAAGAAGAAGACTGAGAATGGGTCCTTGGATTTGGTGACTAGGAAGTAAATCATTAACAGCCTTCTAAAGGACACATTTAAATAGAATGTTGGAGACGGAAACTAAATCACAAGAGGGTAAACAGTGAGTGTTAAGACAGGGGAGAAAATGAGTGCAGATTACTCTTACCAGAAGTTTGGAGGTAAAAGGGAGGGAAGAAACTGTCCAGCAGCTGGAATGGTTAAGAAGGGTCAGAAAAATTCCCATTTGGGTGTGTTCAAATGTAGAGGTATGCTTGTAGGCAGAGGAGGAACTAGTAAAGAGGGAAAGATTTAAGCTGACTGAGAGAGACAGAGAGAGATCTAGGTCCTGGAAGAGGTGGGGGGGGTGCGTTGAAATAAAGCACACAAGTGAACAAGTCAGCATTGGATAGTAGGAGGGATATTTCTTCCTCTGAAACAGGAGTGGGGAAAGGCAGCATATCTGTGGAAAAATTAAATTCTGAGGCAAGTTGTGGAAGCTCATTTCTGATAGGCTCAATCTTCTCAGTAAAATAGGATTCAAACGTAACTGCTAATGATGAGAAGGGAAGAGGTGGGAGCCTGAGGAAAGCTCTAGAACAACCACTGTGAGGAATGTGAGAAAAAATCAATGACATAACAAAAGGCTATCCATGTGTTAGTAGGGGCCCGGTTACGGTTAAATGCCAGGTATAGCATATTATTGACTCATCCTGAGTTTGCAGTCAAGTAAAACCTTTTCTTTCATGAACTACTATCAAGCCAAGCCTTCTCAGCCTTCTACTTGTGCAGTTGTTTTGTTTTGTTTTACTTTTAATCTAAAAGCATTATTTTGAATTTATTCCTATCTAGAAGGCAGCTAGGTGGATCAGTGTATAGAGTGTAGGTCCTGGAGTTAGGAAGACTTGAGTTCAAATCTAACTTGAGACACTTACTAGATATGGGACCCTGGGCAAGTCACAACCTCTGGCAAACTACTCCAGTATCATTGCCAAGAAAACCCCATAGATAGTGTCATCACCAAGAGTCAGACATGATTGAACGACTGAACAACATTCTTACCTAAATTCACATTGTTAGATTTGGCCCACAGTTCATAGAATTACAGGATCTTAGAGCTGTAAGAGGCCTCAGAGGCTATCCAGAGTACACTCAACAATGCCCCCTGAAACTGGTCATCAGGTCTCTACTTGAAGACCTCCAGAGATATGAAACCTTATGCCAGCCAGTAGTGTGCCAGTAAATAGTAGTAATAGTAAGTAGTGTTGCCAGTAAACAACCAACTCTCAGGGGAGTGGGGGGGGGGAATTGAATAATAAATATTTTTCCACTGCTTTCTTAATTCTAGATAATCAATAAAATAATAAATCAAATACTGATTTGGAACATTTTTTGATTTCCAAGGTGTAATTGCAAAGACTGAAAATTTAACAACGGGCTCTCCAGGGCACACTCCTGACCTACATTTGAACAAATATGATTGTTAGGAAAGCATCTTTATATTAATCCTCAGCCTCTCCATCATAGCAACTAATTTAACAAACATTCATTAGATCCCTACTCTGTGTGAAGGTCTACGCAAATTACTGGAGATAAAGATAGACATGTCTCTACCTCTGGACTCAAGGAATTTATAATCCAGAGGTTAATAATCTTGGCTCTATTTCTGATTTTTCTAGATTTGAACAAACTATGCCCCAGTATACAGGGTACTACCCCCACTCCTTCCCTTGTTTTTTTAGCTCCTTTTTGTGTCTTCCTTCATTAGAAAGTAAGCTACCTGAGGGTAGGGGCGATCTTTTTTGCTTGTGTAATACAATTAATACACTTGTATAATACAATTAATGCACTTGTGTTTGTATTTCTAGTGCTTAGCACAGAGCCTAGGACATAGTGAGCACTTAAGTGATTGTGGCCTTCCTTTCCTTTGCCTTGCCTTCCTGCCTTGCAAGGGAGAGGGGAGGTAGGTACACAAATAGCTATTACAAAGAGAAACATCTGCCAAGTTCAAAGGCAGGTACCAAGCAAAGGACTGTGGGAAACTGAAGGGGGGGATGTGGAGGGAGCAAGGAAGGCCTTCTTGGCCAGGTAACTCCTGACATTAGCTTTAAAAAAAAGGGAAGGCAGATAGAAGCGAGGAAATTTTTATGTCAAACATGGGGAGATACTGTGGGGAAAAGGCAAGAACGGATAATAAAGAGTTGTCAGTCAGTAAGTAATTATTAAGTGCTTACTATGTGCCAGGCACTGGGCTAAGCCCTGAGAATATAAATACAAGAACAAAGAAAGATAGTCTTTGGCCTCAAGGGGCTTACATTCTAATAGGGGAAGAAAATCTGAAAAGCTAGTGGGAGACACGGTTGGCTTGCAAGCCCTCCTTAAATGGAGGTTTTGGATGGATCTATCCAGTCAGAAGGCAGGCTGCAGGGGCAGAGGGTACTTCCTATGTGCGAATTCCAGGGTCATCTTTCAGGTACAGTCAGTTGAGGAATGAGTTGTGCAGTTTGATTGGAATAAGGTATTTTGAGGAAAGGAATATGAGCTAAGGCTGGAAGGTTACTCTGAAAACAACGTTGTGAAAGACTTATAATGCCAACAGAATGAGTTTACATGTTTAATTTAGTAGGCAAAGAGGAGCCACTGACGATTATTTAGTCACATGATATAATCAGAGTGATGTCACAAGCAAATTATTGGACCCTAACTGAGCGAGCCACTTTATCTCTCTCAACCTCAGTTTTTACATCTATAAAATGGGAATAGTACTAGCACCTAATTCATAGGATAAAGGAAAAGATCAAATGAAGTAATCTATGTAAAATGACTTGCAAACTTTCAAGTTCTATATAGATGCTAATTATTATGTTTGTTATTATTATTATTATTACTTAGACAGGGGTAGGGTAAAGGAAGGTTGGAGAGGGGAGAGTTAGAGGTAGGTAGACACTTTGTATAATGTTTCAGACAGAATGTTAATCAGGAAACCTGGATTTGAATCCTGGCTCTTATTGATGGCCAGTGTGTGACAATGGGCAAGTCATTTAATCTCTCTGAGCTTCATTTTCCTTATTTCTAAAACAGGTACAATGACATCTGCACTTCCTTTCTTACTGGGTTTCGATAAGGAAATTTCTTTGCAAACCTTGCATTTCTAAATAACAAGAGTTACCATTATCTCTTTACTTTTCAATCCAATGGCCTTTTTTGAGTCTCCATCCATTTTGAACTTTCTGCAGCTTGATATTGCTGATCACCCCTTTATCCTGCAGACCCTCTTTTCTGAGTTTTTGTAATCCTGCTCTCCTGATTCTCCTCTTCATTGTCTGATTGTTTCTTCTTAGTCTCCTTTGCAAGATTATCTTCCATCCTGTGCCTCTACATACATATGGGGCGCTTCCAACAGCCCTCTCCAGTTTCTCTCTCT
>NW_020954590.1:57404546-57421232 GCF_900497805.2 Vombatus ursinus
TCTCTCTCTCTCTCTCTCTCTCTCTCTCTCTCTCTCTCTCTCTCTCAGATTTTCCCAGGTTCATCAGCTCCCAAGTTTCAACTATCAACTGTAAGAAGATGATCCCCAAATCTATATATCTAGCCCCCATCTTTCTACTAAGCATCAAGCCCAAATCACCAACTGCCTGATGGGTAATTTTACCTGAATATGCCAATCTCAAACTCAACATATCCAAAGTAGAAGTTATTATCTTTCTGCCTGCTCCTCTAAACTTTCCTATTTCCATCAAGGACATTACCATCTTTATAGCACCCCAAGGGGACTGGTCAGGCAATATGGCATATGCCTAGGCTACAGTTACCCACTACTCATCAAATGCCCCTTCCCTCCGCACGCACACACACACACACACATACACACACACAAACTTGAACATATACAGTAGTATCAAGAATGATTCAGGTGTCAGAAAATCATGGCATCATAGAATCTCAGTTGGACGCTAACTCAGAAGCCATGCAGCCCAAACAAAACAAAATCCCCTCTGCATTTCATACCATCTCCTGAGGCAGCTCTAACTCTTAGCTTTTCTTAGGTCAAGTCTACATTTGCCTCTTCCAATCTGCCACACTTTGATTTTGCCATGGAGCTACAAGCATAATTTTACATCCCTCCTCCATAGGCCAGCCCTTCAAATACCTGAAGACAGTGACCATGCTTCGCTTAAGTCTTGTATTTCTCAGACCAGCCATCCTAATTCATTCACGTGACCTTTCTGGGGACACAAAGTCCTTTGCCATATTTTAGGTGCCCTCCTCTACATGCACTCTACATACACTAATGCCCTTTCTAAAATGTAGTGCCTGAAATAAACACTTAGACTGCAGATAAGGTCTGATCTGGTCAGAGAAAAGTAGTATTATCATCTCCCGGACCCTGTCTTTTACTTAATGCAGCCCAAGATTACATTTTGTTTTTATTGACTTCTATACTATACTTCTATACTATACTATGTAGGTAGCTAGGTGGCACAGTGGATAGAGCACCAGATCTGAAGTCAGGAAGACCTGAGTTCAAATGTGATGACCTCAGACACTTACTAGCTGTGTGACCCTGGGCAAGTCACTTCACCCTGTTTGCCTCAGTTTCCTCATCTGTAAAATGAGCTGGAGAAGGAAATGGTAAACCGCTTCGTAATCTCTGCCAAGAAAACCCCAAATGGGGTCATGAAGAATCGAACACAACTGAGCAATAACAATTTTATACTACTGACTTGTATTGAGTTTCCAGTCCACTAAAACCACATATCCTTTTCAGATGAATCTGCGACTTACCTATGCTTCTCCCATCTTACACTTGTGAAGATATTTTTATTTCAATCTGAGTATAAGACTTTGTATTCATTCCTATTAAACTTCCTCATTAGATTTGGCTACCATTCCAGCCTTTAATGAATGAATAAATGAAAAGCCTTTTCTAAGCATACACTCTGGGCAAAGTACTGTGCTAAATACTAAGGATACAGGCAGAAAAGCAAGACAATCTTTGCTCTCAAGGATTTCACATTAGAAGATAATATGCACAGGATGTTCCTACTGCAAGTCAGATGGAAAGACCCCTGTGGTCCTTCCAGTATAGCTGCAAAGTCAATGGTACTGTATCTTCTTTAATGTCATTTCCATTGATTAAAAGAGTATGCATTTCTGATGTTGAATCATTGGACAGGGCTAAGGACTCCGTTGGTGAGAGCTTCTTCTCCAGATCTTCAGTAGTGGTAGCTGGTGAGAGGTCCAGAGCCACATTAGCTGCAGAGCTACTTACCAGGGCACAGCTTTACGAAGCTTACTCCCCTTGATGAAGGCTCAAGAGTAGGGCAGAAAACAATGCCGTGTGTCTGGGAAGGAAGAATGGGGGTTGGGGAGAGAAGGAGGAAGAGGCACTGCTATTCCCAGTGCTCCTGGGCTTTCCTGTGCATCAATGGTAGTTGATCAGCAGTTGGCATCAGTGATATTGAGGAGAGCAGGTCCATTCTATAAAGGTGTTTGTCTCCTTGATGATACCTACAGGGGCCAGGCTGGAAGCAGGGCTAGTGGTCTAGTGGGTACTACTATTCCCATCGTTCTTGAGGCCATGAGTCTGTGCTATTTCCTGCAGGATCTGAAGGGAAAAGGAAAGGAAACAAGCATTTATTAAATACCTACTATATGTCAGGCACAGTGCTAAGCACATTACAGGTATCTTATTTGATCTTCATGGCTACCCTGTGAGTTGTGTTATTATTATTCCCATTTTACAGTTGAAACTGAGGCAACCACAAAGTGATTTGCCCAGGGGCACATAGCTATTAAGTATCTGGGCCTGGATTTGAAATCAGGCCTTCCTGACTCTAGGCCCAGAACCCTGGGTGGTAGTAATGGTTTGACACATGCCACCTCTTGTCTCCCTCAGAGTTTTTGGTGCTTCAGCTAGGTTGACTTTCCAGATCTTTTTCAAATGACATTATGGCGTGTATTAACTATTCCTCCTAGTTGTTGGTTTTTTGTTTTCTTTCTTTGTTGTCATTTGCAAATTTGATAAGTATGCCATCTCTGAATTTAGCCAAAACATTGATAAAACTATTAAACAGGACAGGGTCAAATAGATTCTTCCATTTCACTAGAGAATTTATTTCAAGTTTACACTAAACTATTAATGACAACTCTTTGTGAGTTCAATTATTCAATAAGTTCCTAATCTATTTAATTGTATTTTATTCTTGGTCACAATTCTACATATTTTCTATGAGACTAGCATGAGAGACTTTACCAACACTCTGCTAAACTCTCTATAAACTCTATGCCTGCATTATTCCATTAATTTATCAGCCTAGTAGCTCTGTCAAAATAAGGAAATAAAATTTGTCTGTAATGATCTGTTCTCAATGAAGTCATGACCTCTTCATTTTTAGATTCTCATTAACTATAAACTTTTAATAATATATACTTTCTAGAATTTTGTTAGAATTCACACTCAAGTTCACTAGATGATAGTATACAGACTGAGTTCTGGGCCATTTTAAAAAAATTGACAAATTTGTCCAATCCTATGGTACCTTTTACAAGAAGCTGTTCCCAGTATTCTCTAATGCTAATACTTTCCCTCTGAAATTACCTCCAATTTGTCCCAGATATATCTTGTCTATACATTATTATTTACAAGTTGACTCCTCCACTAGGCTATGAATTCCTCAAAAGCTGGGACTGTTTTCTTGTTTTGTGTTGTTTTAGTTTGGTTTGGTTTAGTTGATTTGTTGGGTTTGTTGTTGCTGCTGTTTTGGTTTGGTTTGGTTTGGTTTCATTGATCATTTTTTATTGTTTTTGTTCTGTTTTGTTTTTGTCTTTCTTTGTCTCTCCTGCACTTAACCCAATGCCTGCACATAACAGATGCATTTAATAAAAGCACTTAACAAATGCTTCTTGATGTGTTGCCTTGACTTGAATTGCCTACCTCATCAGTTCTCCACAGTCTTTCCACAGTTCTGCACTCATATACCTGCAGGATACAATACATCAGGGTCAAGTGATATGAATTCATGGAAGGAATCTTCTTCATCTGAGGTTGATTTCTGCAATTTTTGTTCAGCTATTTCTAATTCAAAGATCACTTTTCCTGGCAAAGAAAACCAAAGCAAAATATAAGCTGATCAACTCAGCCCTTTTTGTTAGCATCATCCAGTCTGCACCTAACAACAGTCCTATTTCTTCTTTGAAACTGCTTTTTTCTCCAATATAGATTAAAAAAAACTTTTTGTTAAACTTAGTTCTTTTTACCAGCTTCAGCTCATTCTATGATGAATGGTAATAGTACCATTCTTACAGTAATATGCCATTTTTGTATTTTTCTTCTCTGACCTATCTTCATTCCTATCTTGTTTCCTTGTCTTTTAAAAATGTTAAGTTGCTTGATGAATTCTCTGAGCATTAACATCAGTCTCTTAGTATAACTCCCTCCCTCTCTCCACTCCACTTTTCCTTCTTGCTGAAATTGTTTCTCACTCTAAACACAGAATTCCATTCCTGAGACTTTCCCATCCTTCTTAGGCTGACATCTCTGCTAATATAATTTTAGACTTTATGGTCTCGCCTATCCTTTCTCTGAACTATTTGATATCTTTTCTCTCCAAGGCTAGGATGTATGTCGGTCTATGCCAAGCTTTCTTTGCTTTCTCTATCACCAAATCTAAAATGGAGTGGTGGCCTCCTCGCAATATTCCCATCATTCTCAACACAGCAACTAGTTGTTTCTTTTGGTGAGAATTAAATCTGGATTCAAAGGTTCCCTTGTTAGGACTTCTACCTTCCAATGGATGAAATTATCACCTGCTCTGCTTTGGGTAAAGAGTTAAAGTTCCCCATCACCACTTTATCACGTCTCCAGTCCAAGTTCCTGAATAGTTGTCCAGATTCCTTATCTAATTCTTCTTTCTGTCTAGGTGTTTTACAATATTCTCCAATGACCATATTAATTCTGTTTCTTCTTCTGTTTATCTCTACCGCTGCCATATTTTACTGCTCTGATATGTGAATATATCTCTTGATATGAGTACATCTTTAAAAGGAGGTATGAAGAGGTCAGTCCCTGATCAATTTGATAAGCTTTGTGAGCCATTTACTGAGCTTATGGGGGAGGTCCAGAAGGCACCCCCCTCCCCAGAGAAGTTGGGTACCCTTTAAGAGGATTTAGACAATCCCTGATTAGACTTCAGGCACTGAATCTGCCACCAAAATGATTAAGTGACTGAGAATCAGGAGGACAAGCTTTTGGAGAAGTTACCTCTCTGACCTCTTTATCAAAGAGAGTGAATGATCGCCTTCATTCCTTTTCCTTTCCATATTTTACCTGTTCCATGGACAGACAGAGCTGTGCCTGAAGTTGGGGGGCCCATGCTGTGGTAAAAGTGTTGCTGTGCAGATACTACTAGCACTTTAATGTAACGATTGACTCCAAAGTGAGGCAGATGGCTGTTTGCAAGCCTCTTTGTTCAAAGACCTCCAGGATAACCAGTTTGTCCCTTCTCCCTTGGAGGCCATGTTTTATATTGTTGTGAAAACTACCAGATTCCCTAGTAACTTAGACCATCTGTGGTCCCACCATGCCCTGGCTTCATTCATTTAACACAACATCTATTCCAGTTACCCCACAGACAAACTCAAGATCCAATCAGTCAGAAGCATTCATTAAGTGCCCTACTGTGTCACCATACTAAGCACTAGGGATACAAAGAAAGGCTATCCAGGGCCTTTGGCAGTCAAAGGGCTACGCTTGAGGACACAGAGGGACACATGTGGCCTCGAGGCTGCCAGTTTCCCACCCCTACTGGACAATCTCTGCTTTCACAAAGCCCGGAGTCCTAATTCCACTTCCTGACCTTATCCTATTGCTATACCCAGCTTTCCAGTGCACAGAAAACCTGGTTTGCCAGCAGCTGACCTGACCACACAATATATAGTGAGGAAGGGAAACTAGTCTCAGCAAAGGGTCTGGGGATTTCACTTAAGGATGGTGATTCAAGATCAAGAGGGAGAAATAATGGCTGCGAGAGTCTCTCTCTATATCCAATTAAATTGTTCAATCATAACTATACGCTTGCACTCCACCTGCAAATAATAAGCCAAAAGGCTCAACCACAGTTGTATACAGTATAGCCAGGAAGCAGGTGAACGGAATCAGATGTTGTTGCTAATGACATAACTGTGAAGGAGGAGAAGGGGGAGGGGGGCATAGCAGCTGGATCAGGAGCTAGCCCTTATTCTCAGAATTCTCCAACAGACTTGATTGTAACTCCTTGAGTGGTCAGGAGTGTGAAAACTGATGGGAGTCTTTGGGCCTAATTATGCAACCATGATGGTTGTTTGCCAAGTCTAACATTAAGGACACTTGCAGATCTCAGCGGTAGTGACTAAATCTAGGCATCTGAACTAAATGTAAGAAGTCTTGGAGTTACCTATAGGCTGTCTGAATCTGGAAGAAACTAAAGGCATGTAGCCCAAGTGGTAGTTGTATTATGTTTTATGGCATTCTTTTTACTTTTGGAGTCACATATAAATGCTGTACACAGCTAAAATAGTCTTGCAAGATTGACAACATTACACTATGTTTCTATGACCATGGGTTCATTGAAATAAACCAGACCAGGGAGAAAAATTAAGTTTTTGCAGTGGTCCTTAGCTCAAGCCAAGGTTCTAATTAGATAAATCTACATTGCATAACTCTCTAGAGCCCTACGATGGACAAAAAGGTAGGGCTGTGGAATAAAGGTAGGAACAATCTGAGGACCATTTTATATATAAAATTAGAGTTCAGACTAAAATTAGATGCGTAAATCAGATTTGGTTCCACCATAGAGTGGTTTAAAAGCCTCAGGTTAAAGATTAAACTCTCTCCTGATAAACGACCAGAACCTTCATTTTTGCATTAGCTGAAGCCTGTGCCTTTGAATTATCAACTCTGCACATAGCATTAATGAGGCCAGGCAAAACCATTTTGTGGTTTCTTTTGAACATAAAAAGGGGACAAAAAGAATCTTTTAGAGAATATTATTCTTCAAAACTACAATGTTTGACAATAGCCCTTCCTGTCCCAGAATGTGTCAGTATAGAATGTCTCAGTTCTGAAACTCATCAGGCCAAAATGTTATCACACAAGCAAATTCCTTACTCTTCTGGGAGGGACTTAACTTTTCTATGGTTTCTGTCTATATTCAGCCTCAGTGCTACATCTATAGGATCATAGGATTTAGTGCTAGGAGAAGCCTTAGAAATTTGTCCAACTCTCTCATTTTACAGGACAGGAAACTGAGACCTAGAGAGATTAAAGTGATTTACTCCAAGTCACATGGTCCAAAGTAGTAAAGCCAGATTCACAAAACATGCTTTCTGACTAAAAATCCCATGCTGTTCACATTATGTAACCCAGAGCTTCTCAGACCAAAACGTATATGCAGAGTATTTTTAAACAGGTGAAATTATCTCTCTTAAGAAGTAAGTGTCATAAAATCAGGATCTTGGAATACACAAACTAGAGACTCAAGATTTATGAATATGAAAATGTTCAGGATAATTGTATGCTATACTTTTCTAAAAGTTTTATCATATCTAGAATATCTTAGATTTTGCCACCATCAAAGAAAGATAATTCAACAATAACAAATAAAAGTACCAATTATAACTATCATTTATTTAGAGCTTTAAGGTTTACAAAGCATCTTACATGTCATCTTATTTGATTTTCACAATAACCTTATAAGGTAGGTGCTATTGTTATCTCCATTTTACAAATGAGGAAACTGTGTCCAAAAGGACTTGTCCTTTTTTTTTTCCTTTACAGATGAGGAAACTGAGGTCTTAAGTGACTTGTTCAAGATCACAATTTAAGGAATTTCCAGCAGAACCTTCCATTTGTTAAGGCAAATTCATGTCATGTCACATCCCTTGCAGCATCTGTAAGTGCTCAGGGTACACTAAAACTAAATTTTCATTCTTGTTCCCCCATTTCCTTTATTATAGTTTCCAATCCTGAAGCTAGAGAGCAGAAATACACATGACACAATAGGCACTGGAAAAAAACAGGAGGAGAACAAGAGATGGGAGTAAGGGAGAGACAGAGGGCCATAGCAGGAGAGAGATTAAACTAATTTTCTTTTCCACATAGGTACTGTCTTATTCTTTTTTTATTGATGACTGATTACTACAAAGTTTCACTATTTTTCTACAGAATGTCTATGAACAAAAGATTCACTTTGTCCAGTCCCATAAGTACAAAAGCTGAATAGATTTCACTGAAATTTTCTCCCCAAGTTCACTTCTGAGTTGAATTGAAGCAATAAATATATCGGTCCAGCTATTCTGGCATGGAAAACAACAGAAAGATAATGATGGGAATGTGGCTTTGAATTTCACCAGACTGCTTAGGCTTCATTGTGGCATTCACAGTAGTAAATGAGGCACCAAAAGAGTAGCTTGATGATGTAGGAAAGACATACAGCTTTAGCCACCAAATTAACAATGAAAAATCAGTTCTGCAGAGAACCTGGGATACAGCCCAACCGTTAGGGTGGATACCATCAAAACAGATTTGAGATTCTTCCTGGGGAGGACAGAACTGGATGCTCAGGGGAAAACAAAACAGTTTGTTTCAAAATTATCTTTGAATAAACATTCTTTGTTATCAAAGAATGAAACAGTAGAGCCACAGAAGATTTCAGGTGAGAATTTATCCAGTAAGGGTCAGCACAAGAAGAGAAGAATAGAAATGGTTGTTAGTGATTTCCTGCTCAGTGGTATTAAGGAAGCTATTTGTCAACCTGATAACAATGGACAAATCTTGTGTCTTCCTAAGGCAAGTATCCAAGACATAGCAAAGAACTTCCAAAAACATATCAAAATGAATGAGAACTACCCACTTATGATGATTCACATAATCTGACATTCACATAAAATTACACTGTCAGAGGAAACTAAAAAAGTATTTCCGATGGTTATGAAGTTTTGGGCAAGAAACTGAAGACTACAGGGGCACAGGTCAAATTTTCCTTACTGGTGCCCATTGACAGCAAGTGTTACAGAAGAAAAAATAATAATAATTTAATATATGAGCAGTTGGCCAATAAGGTGGTGATTGAAAATGGGATTTGAGTTCCATGGGATAGACAATAAAGGCTGGTAAGACTATATTTGCCAGGTGCTTTGCATATCTAATCAAAAGGGATTTAAACTACATAGAGTAAGGGGAGAAAGAAAGCTCCGTGTGTACACCCCTCAGATTACATGTCACAGAAGGTGGCAATGAAGAAGAAGTGAAAATAAAAGATGAGACACCCAGAAGTTCTCAGGATGCAAAATCCAAGAAAAGTGCCAGTCTCTGAATAAATGTTCATAGTTTAGGCAACAATTAAAAAAAAACAATGGAACCAGAGGATCTAATTCCTAGAGGCAGCTAGGTGGGGCAGTTGGGTCTGGAGACAGAAAGTTGGGTCTGGTTGGGTCTGGAGTAGGGAAGACCTGAGTTCAAATATGACCTCAGACACTTACCAGGTATGTGACTCCAGAAAAATCACTTAACCTTTTTGCCTCAGTTCTCCTAGCTATAAAATGGAGATAATAATGGCACCTATCTCCCAGGACTGTTGTGAGGATCAAATGAGATAACTGTAAAGGGCATATATCTGAATGACTGAAATCCCCCATCATTGTATCATGCCTCTGTGTCAGATTTCTGGTCAAATTCCGAAACTCCTCATCTATTTCCTCTTTACGCCCTTGTGCTCTGTAGTATACTCCAATGACAAAATCATTTCTTTTTCTCCGTCTCATCTCTATTGTGTTTTCCCCTGGTCCTTGGGTTTCCTCACATGAGTATAACTTCTTAACACAGAGTATTAACTTGACCCACTCTTTTTACCTAGCCTGTTTCTTTTTAACAAAATATGCCCATTTAGAGCCTTGATTTAGAAATAAGTTTCATCCTACCAATCCTACCACATCTCATTGCCACTTGTGAGGTCAAATTTCCATTCTTGAATTATTATTTTTATTATTATAGCTAACATTTACATAGAGCTTACTATGTGCCAGGCACTGTCCTAAGCACTTTACAGTCTGAACAGACCTGTGTGGATGCTCAAGGATGCAACTCAGAATATTTTTTAAATGTACAGAAGATGCAAGCAAAGCCAGATAGCAGAGGATGAATATAAGAGCATGGCCCAATTGTGTAAGGATTATATCAGGAATACTAAAGCTCAGAATGAGCTGAAGTTGTTGAGGAAAACTAAAGATTAAAAAAAGGAGAAAAAGGAGACTCAAAGACGAGGTTACACCTTAGCTTGGGGTAGGCAGAATGATAACTGACAAGAGAAAATATGGCTATAGATTAGACACAAGTTTAATTAAATCAAACTCATTGGATTTATTAATGCTTAAATGACAACGTGGCAAGAGGCCTCCTATAGCGTACCCTTATGATCTGCCCTCTGTCCTGTTCTATTTAACTTTTTTTTATTATTAATGACATGAATAAAGGCAGAGACAGCTAACACATTGCATGACAAGTTAGGATCCAAAAGGATCTTGACAGGCTAACTTTGGGCTGAATCAAATCAAATCAAATTCAGTGAGGATAAATGTAAAGTCTTGGGTATAAACAATCAACTTCCCAAATACAAGATGAGAAATACATGGTTAGAAAATAGATTTTCTGAAAAAAAAAAAGATCTGAGGGTTTCAGTAGACTGAAAGTTTAATATGGCTTAAGTATGAAATGAGGCAGGCAAAAAATACTATTGTGATCCTGGACTGAATTAAGAGAATGATAGCTTCTAGTAACATGGAGGTAACTACACTCTGCCCTAAACAGATCTCATTTGTGTATAATAAATCCCCTGAAGTGGTCATGTATTCAAAGTCACGCTATTCAAAGTTATAATTATGTAAAATGTGGCAATTGATTTGAGCCCAGTGGAAATATTGAATTGGAATAATTTGTTATTTCCACAAATTAGCACCTCGCTGTGTTATATTTAGTTTTCGATGCCATGGTTGAAGAAGGATATTGATAAACTGGAGAATGTCCGTAGTAGAGCAACCTGGAGAGTGAAAGGCCTTGAGTCTCTATCATATTTCACATTAGAAAGAGGAACTGTGGACATATTGAGAAGAAAAAACTCAAGGAACACATGATAGCTGTCTTCAAGTGTTTGAAGGCCTATCATGTAAAGAAGGAATTAATTTTTTTCCTTTAGCTCCAGAAGCAATAGTCTTGATAATTTCCTAACAATGAGATCTGAGAAAAAGAAAGAAGAATGAGCTGCCTTGAGAAGTAGTGGGTTAACCCTCTTTAGAAGTCTTCATGTAGAGGCTAGATGGACACTTCTCTGGTTTGTTATAGTGGTGTTTTATTTTGTGACTACTGAGGTCTCTTAACTCTCAAATTTTGTAATTCTATAATTGCCACAGAAAAGTTTATCAAGCATCAAGGTATTTTATTGGTTCACATTCACTAAATCCATAGGTCATGAGTCTTCACTAATATGCTTACCTCTAATAGTTAGCCAGAGAGCACAATAAATGTAAACAAAGGCATCTATTGAAATAGCATAGTAAGAAAACTTATAATAATACATTCCCTCCTCAAGCCGGGGATATACTATCACACAAACATATATACCACAACAGGGAAAAGCGGGTATGAATAGTGCATACACATTGAGGGGCATACAACAAGGGAAAACATATGGCCAGGACGTAGACTTAGAAGGGCAATTTATTTCTGCAGGCAAACATGCCATCTATGCCATCTAGGATGTCATCATGCTGCTCCCACCAGGCCTACGCTAGAGATTGTTCTACTGAATATTGTTCTGCTGGATACCACTCCATTGAATATGAAATCTCCACCAGATGCTTCTTCCCTGATCTGATGGATCTTGCTACTACGGACACTCTTCTGTTGGACATTGCTCCGCTGGATGCTACCCCATTGGACATATGGTCTCTTCCAAACGCTACCAGGCATTTAGAATGTCCCCACTGGATACATGATTGTGAAACTTTTCTCTGTTTCCAGCATTTACCTTCAGTCAACATCTTCTACTATGGTGCTCTTTCTTCTTCGTGAGAAGAGTAGGCTCAGTAATATTCTTTTAGTTCAAAAGTGAAAGGTGTCTTTTTTTATGGCTGTTTTAGAAAAAACAAACGCCTTTGCCTCAGCCATAGGTTTAGCAATAGCTCTCCTCAGAAATGAAAACAACAAGAAAATATATTTCCACTTTTTCCCCCTTTATGAAGTATCTAGTCTATTTTCTTATAGAGTCTTGGCTAGTAGGTGTGTCTAACCCCAGGGGATTATTTACTCCCTAGGCACCAAGCTCATTAATACACCAAACAGAGTCCTACCTGTTGTTGTGGCGCACCCTTCATTTTTGAAGAGGACCAATGATATCATAAGGATGATGCCTTGACTTGCACATGAATTGCATATAAGTGAGGCAGTTGCACAAAGTCATCAGCCTCACTCTCTCTTCCTGAGTCATCAAAGTCCAGTGGCAAGACAAAACTCAAGATTAACTGATGATGGCCCAGAATGCAGTGGATGATTTTGGGGTCTTCAATGGTCAGAACCAAGCTCTAAGTGCTCCACAGCACCTGTTTCAGTCGCCTTCACGGCCATTAGAACAAATTGTTCTCATCGACCCATTCTACCAGGGGAAGTCTTCACATAATTGGAGTAGATATCCCCCTAACTCACAGACGTGTCTGAGACTTGTCAGTTACCCTCAAGATGGTTTAACCCATCTGTTGAGATGGTTTTACTGAGGTATGGCCACTGAGCATGCTATAGCTTCTTGGAACTGGGTGATAGGTAGATTCCAAAGGTACATGAGGAGCCCTGAAAGGGGGCTTATTAAGTCCTCACACCAGAGATGTTACTCCTTCCTTAACACTCCCCATTCCTACCCCACAGTGGATAGAGTACAGGGCTGAAGTCAGAAAGACTCATCTTTGTGTGTTCAAATCTGGCCTCAGACACATACTAGCTGTGTGATCCTGGACAAATCACTTAACCCTGCTTGCTTGAGTTTCCTCATCTGTAAAATGAGCTGGAGAAGAAAATGGCAAACCATGGCAGTCCTACTAATTTCCTTGAGCTTGCTAATTTCCTGAGGCTTAATCTTTTCTTTAGACTGAACTTCTTTGTCACTGAGTTTCTTCCTTCCATTGTTAACCTTATTCTAATCTTTGGTGAGCATTTCATATAACTGCCAGTTATAGTCTCTGAATGCTAGGATAAACCTAGGTGTCAACCATGTGGGAGCACTCACCCAATGACTACCAAAGAGCTCTTGAATTTGATTTTTTTTCAATTCCAAATCCCTTTTGTTCTCCCTATGTTATAGATTAGCAAACTGAGCAAAGGTAGAAACAAAGTTAAACTTGGGGCAATGTCATTGACTCTCTTACCTGCCTAACCACATACCTAACCTTTTATATGCAAGTGTGTACGTGTATAGTTGAAACATAAAAGAGCTTTGAGCTCATCATTCCGTAAAGCTAATTTGTTTTGTTTTTAATGTATCCATAAGGAAAACTGACATAAACAAACATTTTCCTACATTCAGGTATTATAGAATGCTGTTTATGGCTCCAATGTAGACATTTTATCATTTATTAATAGGTCTAAAGGAGGTACAGCTATAAACAATTTATCTTTTTATTTGCCATACTAGGTTTTCTTATTGCATTTCCTTGTTAATCTTTAAAAATGCTTATAATTCAGACTAACTGAAAACCCAATCAGGTTTCATTTGAGATTTGGGATTTAGAACCTCCATCAATACGTCCTGTAGAAGAGCAAGGGCACCAACAAGCAGCTCCTGAAATACAAAAGAAAGAAAAGAAGAAAGCTCAGCAGCCCAGACGGTTTAAGAGCAAATTTTTTTTAGTTACAAAAAGAGACATTTTCAGGCCTCTAATTGCTCCAAATTTATCTGCTAAAGAGTCATTATGTTCCATTTTAACCCCTTTCTGACATTAGTAACTAATGCTGTAATTGAACTGTGTCATCATTGATCTCTATTCAAAAGCTTTAAGAGTCCTGTTTTTCCTGTTCATTGTGGTCGCTCTGCTCTCTCACTAATCACTCCATGCCTGCAGACATGTAGTAGGCATAAAATCAGTGAAGAATTGTTTCCTCCATAGCTTAATGCAGCAGATGATAGAAACTGTCCATTAGAATCAGTTTTGCTATTTCTGCGTGTAGAGTAATGAGTGGGATAGACGTTCAGACCACCGCATTGTTGAAGTACTTTCACTATTTTGTCTTTTTACCAGATATTTTTTGTAACAGAAATAAAAAACAAAAAACTTGCCTATATTTGTGAGAATCTTATTCCTATTTTTCAGAACATAACATCAATCTCATCACTACTGTTCCTTAAGGGATGTGAAATTTGCATAAGATAATAATGTATTATGAAATGACATGCATAGGAGAGGAGAAAATAGGGCCTAGGTTTAGAGGTGGCCATCAAGACAGTTCTCTGATACTCCCAATAGTGCTAGGAATTTAGCAGGGCCTACAGAACACCAGTCCAACCTTTGATAATGTCAAATGGCAATTATAATTCAATGGTTTTCAAGATATCCAAAATATTTAGCTTTAGCTCCAGCACCAGAAATGAAAGGTTATTTTTCATCCAAGTAATATGTTATCTAGATGAGCCTTGTTTTTACCATTACTTGTAAATATAGGAGATGTAGGGAGTCTTAGAGATAGATTTTTTTTTCTGCTCTCAGCAACTATTTCAGGCACTAGCAAAACCCAATAATTCCTCTGCCATGTAAATAATTCTGAGACAGTTGGGGTGCTGAGACACCTATTTGTTAACCTGGTATTCATAACTTCCCTGATCCCTTGGTCCTCTTCGAGAATAAAGGACGAACAAAACAACAACATAAGGTCTTCTATCTTCCTGGGGCACACGTCCAGGATGTGATAAAACTTCCCAAAACTTGTCAAACACGATGGTGATTTCTGATCATTCACGTGGGGGCAAAAGATAACATTGGAAGGGACCTAGAAATTGTTTCTAAAGTTTATGAAATCTTAGACAAGAAACTAAAGCTCTCAGGGGCACAGGTAATGTTTCTATCACTGCTACTGTTGGAAGGCAAACAGTTCGGCAGAGGACAACTTCGGTTAAGAAGATAATCTCTGAAAGGATTTATAGGTCATGACTTCAAATTTAAAAAAAATAAAAAGTAAGCTCTTCTTGTACAGGGTTTGAATATGTATCTAATGAGGACTGATTAAAATATATGTATTTGCTTAAAGTCTAGAAAATCTAATCGTAAGAGCCTTACATCAAAAAGGTCAGAGTGGAGGTTGGGAGAGACTTCCTACTTTTATCAACCAAGCTAGACATCATAGAAAATAGTTAAAATGTAGAGGGTAGGGGGAAAATCATAGCAATAGAGAAGGTCATTAATTTATAGAGAGCAAAATCTGAGAATTGAATTGTCAATAACGCTCATGTCCTCAGGTGACTATACACAAACCTACAAATTGTGGATTTCAAGGTGAAATGCATTCAAGGGGGCAAATTTGACTCTGTAAGTATCATTGAAATTTTCTGGGATGGTACATATGACTGGAATATGGCTGCAGAATGGTATACTTTATTCATAAACAACAGATTTGTTGGGGGCGGTGGGAGGGTAACAATTTCTATTAAGAAGGGTTTACCCATATGATGAAATTCATGGTCAAAGCGGTGAAGCAGAGAGAACTTTTATGTCAAAATCAACAGAGATTAAAAACAGAAGCAATATTGGTATGGAAGTATACTACACAACCCCTTGAAAGAAGGAGGAAATACATGAGGAGTTTTAGAAACAGTCTTATACAGAAGCATTGTGCTGAAGTGATACAGGGGCCTCAATTATCTGGATGTCTGCTACAGTTCTATCTGTCTCTTTCTGCCTCTTTTTCCATCTGACTCTGGCTCTCTATGTCTCTCAGTCTGCCTCTCTAGCTTTCTCTTCTCCTCTATCTCTCTCCCTCATCAAGCAGATAAGCAAAAAATTTGCTGGTCTTAATGATAGTTTCATCTTTCAAAAGGTGAGAAAAGCAAAGAGGAGAATTACTATTTTCAACCTGATTCTCACCCACAGAAAGGAACTGGCTGCCAAATGAAATGAGTCACTTTAGTAGGAGGGGTGGGGTTAGTGTCCATTCCATCTTAGATTTTGTGAGAGAGGAGAAAAAAGCCAGCTGTAATCTGACCTGCCCCCCAGATTAAGGGAAAACAAAATTCAGAGGGTTCAGGAAAAGAATAAGTAGGATCTTACTACTTAAAACTATACAAAAAAGGCTAGATCAGGTGGGATGAGAATTCTCAGTAATAAAATTCCAAAGTGGCAAAGAGAAATAATTTTGACCAGGATGAAAAGTGTGGCATAGTGGAAAAAAATGCTGGGTTTAAAGTCAGATGACCTGGACACCTGGGTTTGAATCCCAGCTCCATCACTTAATCCTTATTTATATTAAGTGTGCAAGTCACTTAACTTCTCTGTACCTCAATTTCTTTATCTTTAAACAAAGGGTGTTGGGCTAGATAACCTTTTAAAGTCAATTCCAACTCTATCTTTATGGTCCTATGAGTTGTCTAAAGAGACCATTATGTGTTTATGGGAAACTCAATGACAAATGGATTTTTTTGAAAACTTGTACAAAGATTAAAGCAAGAACACTTAACAGAAGAATGTCCAGTCCTGTAAGAACAATGTCAGGAACACGAAATTTCATAATAATAATAAGAAAACAAAGAGGATTTCTTTTTGCTCTGTTGTTGGAAGAGAAGGATCATGGTTAAACCCTTCTTGGGGATGAGACAGACCATGATAATGGACAACAGAGAAAAGGGAGAAGGACTAAATTCTTGTTTTGTTTCTATTTTCACTTCAAAGGAGAATAATGCTTAGATTGTAAAGGATAGAACCAAATGTTTAATCAGAGTTAAAACCCAAGATAAGCAGAGAGATAAACAGTAAGAAAACCCCTAGGTGGCCTTGATAAATTCAAGTCACCAGGCCCAGCTTCTTAAAGTACTGGCAGATATAATGCAGATAGAAAGAAAGAAAGAAAGAAAGAAAGAAAGAAAGAAAGAAA